>NC_134483.1:308465965-308498465 GCF_040206685.1 Ascaphus truei | reverse complement strand
AAGCAAATATGCAAATATAGCTGTATGCTCATCTGCATGTCTTAGGCAGGTCTGCAACCCCGCCTTTCCCCATTATCACCCAGCATACAGCACTTCCACTGCAGCAAGGGATTCTGGGAAATGACATGCAAGTGTCACTTTTTGCCTCAATAACCATTTTTAACATGGTTCCCTATAGGCTTAAGCTTGCTGCATGGTCACAGCTTTGAGCACAGCCAGGGTTAAGGTGCATACCCAGAAAACCACCCACAGACAGCTGTTTCGACCTGGCTAAGACATGCAGATGAGCATACAGCTATATTTGCATATTTGCTTTCCTGTGGAGGGTTTTTGTCACTTTTTTTACTCACCATAACTTAACTCAGTATTATGGTTTGTATATGTATATGTATATGTATATGTATATGTATATGTATATGTATATGTATATGTATATGTATATGTATATGTATATGTATATGTATATGTATATGTATATGTATATGTATATGTATATGTATATGTATATACAGTGTTCGACAAACCTATACATTTCCCCCCTCATTCTCCTGTTTAATGTTAATGTAATATGTTTGATGTATTTGTTGTATTTGTTTCAGGTATGTGTATCAAGAAGATAGGTAACGTAAATCCCTTTGTTTTATCACTTAATCAGAATTAAGAAAGAGAAAGAGAAAATGTCAGAGAGGATCTGTCATTGTAATGTATACAGTATAAAACGAAACCATGCAGCAATATGCATTGTACAATAAATTATTTAAGATACGAATAATCGTGTTGTAAAGTATTCATAAATACGAAAATTGGGAGCCACGTTTGCATCGCGTTATAAGCGGATTCGTGTTGTAACGGATCACGTTATAACGGGGTTGAGCTCTACTGTATTTCAAAGTATGATGACCTTTCTAGAATATGCAGTATATTTATCTGTATTTCTGCCAGCAAGATTTAAATCGACATAGTGCAAATAAGAGGAATATTACAATTCAATTAAAAAATGTTTAATAATATTAATACGTTTGTTTGAATGCTCATCTTGTATCTGAGCAACATTGCATATTTTTTATTTAACCCCTTCACTAATCCACACTTAAAACTTCGACAAGATAATCAAAATGTAATCTGCTCTAGATCCTTGCCCCTTTGTCTGCCCCTCTCTCTTTACCTGCCACTTGCCCCTTTAGTCAGTTTATTCAATCTGATTTTACTGATTTCTGTTACCATTATATTTTGGTATTACTAGCGGTAATATGGCAATAGGGTCTCTTAAGACTACTTTCATGCTTTTTTCATTAAACACTAAGAATTTTTTTCACCACGCACATGTTCCTGTTCTTAATATGGAATAATTAAAGAGTGCTATTTTTCTACAAACTCTCTGAAAAATCAGTCACCCCACACATGTGACTTATCAGATTTAGAGGCACATCAGGTAGACAAATGCATTCAGCTGTAGACGGATAACCTTTCAAAATGTAAATTGTAGGTACAGTATTAGCAATGGCTTAGAGTTAATTACTAGAAGGCTTTAATACAGTGCATTTAGTCAGATCACATTTTAAAACCCAGAAAAGGAAGAAACACAGACTGAAGGAATAGCTCAGTGGTAATGCCTCAGCCGTAGATACGGGTCAACCTTGTTCAAATCCCGGTAGCAGCTCTTTGTGACCTCATGCAAATCACTTTATCTACCTGTATTTCAGCGCCCAAAATGAGATTATAAAACCTATAGGGCAGGGAGTCATTGTGCACACAAAATTCTATGGAAAGCAGTGAGTACACTGTCAATATATACAGTATGATAAAATATGTTTTCATCTACAGAGCAGAGATATATTGTGCCTGCAAAATTCTTTATTACCGAACTATGTGCAATAATTTGTAATAACACTTATTATCATATGTATTACAACTCTGATAATAAAACAAATACAAACCAGTGTGAGATCAGCCATACCACCTACAATTATTTCATGATCTTTAAATGTTTAGGTTCATGCAAAGAAATGATGTAAAGGTAAGATAGCTGCAGTCAGTATTTCAGGATAATACAAACGCCACTATTTTGGCCCAGACTTACTAAACAGTTCTATGGTATAACATATTTGCATTAATGGAGCTTCAGTTGCCTAAGTCTTTGCAGTGTTCTCTAAACTAGGCATTTTATTTAGAAATCAGTTGATCGTTTAACAATTCACCTTTTTTGGGGATCGGATATAGAGGTGACAGATCCTCATAAAATGTTATTTTCAAACAGAGTATCTGGATTAAAGACAGTAATAATGATTTAATTCTCAAGCTTTAGTTTAATTTTGCCCCAACATGTTTACAGGAATAGTGAGTAGAGAAAACAAGTTCTGCCCGGATACAAAACTTGAATAAACTCTGCTTTAGAGCTATTTTAGCATCTTAATTGTAGAAAGGAGAGGATTTTTCCTAGGCAAGTCTGAGTATACACACGATAAGAAAGACACGTACAATATCAGATGCCGTAAATTTAGAATCTTTGATACTTGTTCATCCATACAGTCTACCTAACTATGCATGTTGTCAACTAAAGCATTTATAACTATCCTGTGTAATGTCATCATGAGGCTAAGGGATGAAAAACAAAACAAAAAATGAGACTGAAATGGAAACAGTTCAGATAAGAACATTGAATAAGTGATAAAAAACAGACTCAAGGAGCACAATGAGGTCATTTTCCTCATCCTGTTTTCTAAAATTGACTACTAGTCACATTTTTCCCCCCAAATAGAAGACTGACATCAAGGTATCTTCTGCGATTTTGTAATTAGCTGATCAGCTTTCAATCTTCTTTCCCATTTCCTTAAAGTTAATAAGGCTTAAAATAGAAGACGTATTATACATGAATTTGCCATGACACGCTATGACTGTATCAACTGGGGTCCAATTAACCTTTCCTCTCCCATTTGTAAGAAGATAAGTAAATATCACAAGGGGTAGTTCAATGAATGAGAATTTGTTACGTGAGCATTTGACTTCTTTATCTACATTCTAAATTCAGCCTATGCCGCGCTGTGAAGCCTGACAGTAAACAACAGTAGAAAAAGAGGAGCCTTAAATAGTTCTCATGGGGCAAACAGAACCAAATGCTGCAGCCAACACCCAAATGCAATCATGTAAATAAAAAGGTTCAAATTCCCTGATGTAGAATTAAAATCGACTTAAATAGTTCAAAGAAACTTCATAGTGCTCTACTTACGAATCTTGTATTTTATTGGTGAACAGTCAGAGAATACACAACAGTTTAGGTCCATACCTGGAGCTTTCACCTGAAAGGTCCCCCCGGGATGGACCTGAAACTTTGTGTTATGCATGATTCTAAATATTTAAAAAAGACAATTACAAAGTGGTAGATTCATCTATATGACCTCTCCTTTCCACATATTTTTCCTTGTACACACAAGTTGCGTGTCGATAGATGCGGATGCCAATGTCTCTAGATGCCAATAACACTATGGGGCCTATTCATTAAACTTTAATGGGAGAAGGGAAGTTAGAGTCTAAGGCCCAGATCCACAGGGGTCTATTAAATCGGTGCTAATAATCAAACGGGACGGGGCATACGTTATTTTGGCTGAGGTTAACGCACATCCACAAAGCTAATCACATGCAAAAACAAAGGCCGATATTTATCTCTTTATTGGATGCTTAACACCATGTTAAGTTACAGATGCAACTGCCGGTTGTAGACTGCTTGCCAAGGAAATTCTGTGACTATCTCACAGTAACTCGTGAGATGGTCCACAACAGGCTGTAATGGCCCAATGTATTAAAACAGTGGTGTTCCCTGCTTTTGAATGGGACTCGCAGCCGGTAGGATTCACACAGCGTGAGTCCCATTCAAATGCAGGGACACCCACTATGTTAAGCCGATGGGCCATTAGTCTGCCTGCAGGAATCTCGCAGCGTGGGATGGGTTTAAGTGCAGATTTATTAAGGCAAGTAGTCTACAACAGGCAGTTGCAGCTGTAGCACTGCCACGCTTCAGCTTGAAACATGACTCATGTTAAATATCTCTTTCCCCATGGTATATCTCATTACTAGATGCTTAACGCCATGTTGTTAGCACTGCCTCACGTGAGCTTGAAATAAAGGTGGCATTATCCAGACCCTAAAATATGGCCCATTTACTGTACCGGAGAACACACGCCTCTCTCTCCTCTCCAAGAAATGTGCTATTTCGCCTGCATGAGAAAGACAAGATTTCTGGGCCCTAATGTGTCTTCCAGAACACTGCTAAGTAAATGTAGGCTTAAATGTACTCATGTTAAAAAATACTTGCCTAACACATACTGTATGAATAAAGCAATATTTCAAAGAATTGGTCGATTACATTTGTTAGACCAAATGTTTTGACACTACACTTCCCCACAATACTATTCATGAGTACCTTGTTAAATTAAATGTTGTTTTAGTAAGATAATGTTTTTACAGAAATAATATTAAATCTTCATAGTATCCATTCATGAAAGACCATGAAAAACACTTTTTGATCTCTACTGCAATGGTGTTTTGTTATTTAAAAA
Organism: Ascaphus truei; assembly: GCF_040206685.1. Lineage (NCBI taxonomy): Eukaryota > Metazoa > Chordata > Amphibia > Anura > Ascaphidae > Ascaphus > Ascaphus truei. The sequence goes on along the minus strand of NC_134483.1, from coordinate 308,493,912 downwards.
GATTGAGCAATATGACTCACTTCCCACTATTTATTGCACTGACAGTGGCATGATTAGACTTGAAATTCCCAATAATTATCCTTTACTTTTAAAAGGTCACTACATGAAGCACAACAAAATGGTCTAATCTAGCATACTTCCTTTTAGAAGACATGATTTAAATGTGTATGATTATACTTACTGTACATAAAGTATTTTTTTTCTTCTACAGATTAAGAGCCCTATAAAAGTCTGATAAAGCCATTTCTGCATCACAAAAAGAATTCAGAGCTCTTTCTCAATTTTCTTTTACACATTTCACCTAATTTAATAGAAATTAGTTAGTAGATTTTCTGCCCCCCAAAAAACAACCAATTAGCATACACAAATACAGTCGAGATTCAAAGGAGTGATACAAACCAGGGATTCAAACAAGCGATACAATCTGGGCTTCGACCAGGGATATTTCTCCCTTTTGGAGGAAGGGTTCGCATGCCTGAAATAAAATATCTCATGTACCCTCACATTCACTCCATCTCTTTATATCTCATTCAACTGTTTTTTTTACTCACCATTCTCTATCACACATGTTCTTTCTCCTAGCTGACATGCAATTTACACACAAAACTACATTTTTATGGAAAGGCATAGTGGGATTTCCAGGCCCTTCTATAGTCACTTTTATAGGTGTTGTGCCCTATTCATAATTTGTTAGGCAGTTTTACAAGTCTTTTCAACTTTTTTTTCAGTTCTTTGGGTGGTCTCTTAGTTTTCTATGACTTTTTCACGTCTTTCTAGGGCTTCTCAGTTTTTTTAACGTACACGTTTTTAAGCAGCGTCTCAGTTTTTTTTTGTCAGATATGTTCCTTTCTGCATTGCTTTTCAAGGCCACTCAACTATTCTAAAGTTCTTTTTAGCTAAGGAAACCTGACAAAAACTATTTAATGATAATTGGACACAGCTCAAATAGCAAAAAAATGCTTTTTAGTGCATATAAATACCTAATTTTGAGAATACTGCTCACTTGTATACTAGAAAGAAGTGTAATTGCGGAGCACCACCAATAATGGCAAAGAAAAAAAATAATGATCAAGAGGGGACTCTCATAAAAAAGTATCTTTATTGGATCACAACGCATTGGTGCATTTTTTTTTTACCTCTTTGGGGTCATATATGATTCAATGAAGATACTTTTTATGGGAGTCCCTTTTGATCATTATCCCACTAATTTCTACTGTTGATCTTTACCTAAGCGGATTTTGCATACCTAAGTACACTACCGACACACTTTATTGAAGTGTGGTCGGTACCGCAAGCCGGGAAATCTCCCGGCTTGCTAGTGGCCGCCCCTCGGCGTGCCGCGCGTCATAGACGCGCGGTCACGCGTCATCGGGAGCGTGCGCCCCCTGCACGCGTGTCCAGGGGCTCCCCGAGGGAGCCCTGGTGTCCCGCGATCGCGGGGCAGCGGCAGGGGGTTCCGGGGGACCCGGCGGACCCGGCAGCGGTAGGGAGAGCGCCCCGATCGGAGGGCGCTCTTCCGCTGCTTCGGCGCGCGCCCGTCACACTCGGGCGCGCGCCAGGCTACTGCTGCGGCACAGAACGGGCAAATGCTCGAATAAACTGTGCCGCAGCAGTACCTCCATGGATCACAAGGATGGACAATGGGCAGTCGGAATATAAGTGGGTTAACCCTTTCTGCTACTATCCTGGGCAATGTGATTAATTTTTATTACTTCAATTTGGGAGATGTTTATTGTGCCAGTATTCTACATGTTTGATGATCTATTGCAGACACCATTAGGCAATATTTGTCCCATGAAACTGCTACTTATGTGTACTACACCTAGTCCTTGGAAAGGAGGTTCCGGAATTCAAGTTATTTATTTATATGACTGATTGGACTTGTTGTGTCTGAACACCAGATCTACTCGAATATCTGTGTCACTTGCATACTAATTTGCACTTTGGAAGAAGAGACATGCATACATTTTTTCAGGTGTGTTTCAGCTCACCCGGTTCAGTGGTAACTTCACCTTTTATTGAATAAGTAAAAGAGGTCTTTGCCTCCTTTTCGCAACTTCTTGAGAACAAACGACCAAAGCACACTTTTCAAAGTTATTGAGTTGGGCCCTATGTGGATTACTCTACAATACCCACCGAAGCAGCTTATTGGACCACTTTTGGCTGAAATTCCCCATTGAAGTGAAGGTACTAAGTCACAGGACACATTTTTATAGGAATGCCCTCTGAATCTGCAGCAAAAATCCTTTCCTATACATCAACATTAAAAAGTCTGTATGAACAATTCACATTGATTTTAGTCATCTACAAGTCTCCAACTGAGTTTATATTTCCATGAGACTACCCTTAAATCATTTTGGAAATGTGTGCCATTTTTAGATTTCTTGAAAATAAAAATCTTAACACTGTTTTCCTTGCAATACTGGGATTACAAGTGAAACCAATGTCCGACTGGGGCATGAAGGGCCAACAGGGGGAAACAAATTGTAGAGACCAACAACTGTACATATACAGCTCATACAGTACATTCACTGAGTGATTAGAAGACATTGGGGAAAGGGGGAGTTGGGAGATCAGAGAGAGTTACAGAAGGGGATGGAGGGCGGGAACAGAACCTCCAGTCAAGTCAACTGCTTAATACTTGTGTCATTAATACTGTCCCGCTTCTCTTCTTGCCCTCTGAATTTATGTCCAACACAGGACAAGAGTCGGGAGAAGCTCCAATCTGCAACAGCAACATCCCCATTCCCTCTGCACAAAGGAGAAAGATTTGACGGGGCCCTCCAGCAAATTTCCCTGTGTCCCTTGAGAGACAGTCTTACCCTAAGTGAAACTAGATGGACCCTACTGCCACAGGAAAGTATTGCATATATATAAGCATGGCTGCTCACATATTTTAGTCATTGCTGTCTTGTTTTCAGAGGAATTACATTCCTACTGTTCACATTTGGCTCTTTCCATTACTGACAGTTTGGTGCTTTTAGCAAATCATTCATGATGTGAGCATGATTATCACAAAATAGTAGACCATTGGAGAGTGATGTCTAATGTTAACTGCAGGATATAAATGTTAAAAACAGGTTGAACTGTGTTTTGCATTGATTACAGCAATATATCAGTGTCACGTGGGACCAGACTATTATACGGGATTGCAAGCACCAGACAATGGGAGGGTTAAAAAAAAAAACTTTGACCAAGCCAACAGCGAGCAACACGATACAGAAACACTGTTAAAACTCACCAAGACCAGGGGTTACAGGGAACTCCTAGATCATTAGGTGGAGGGCACTGCCAAAGCTACTTTATTCTTATTGTCTCCATCTGGATCCGTCAGTACTTCAGTAACAAAGAGTCACTGCTCCAGGGTCCACAGATCCCCACCAGGTAGTCTCTAGGCACAGAGACTACCCAAAAATCACTAGGTAATCTCTAGACACTGAAACTACCCCAATAACAACTGTGGAGCTGTGTGAGTGGTGTGAGCTTTTATACTTTCTCGGCCTCCATCTGAAACATGGAAGGTCAGGTGCTGACCAATCAGGAGTGAGGGGGTGAAAGACAATGCTCGAGCTTTAGAGTAAGTACTCTCCCAGCAGGCGGCACATCTCACCCGAACTCCCTTAACAATCCACCTGACCTACACAAAGACCAGTCCTCTGTGCTAGAGCACATAGCTAGAGCACACCTCAGCACCCATTCATATAATTGGGAGTAGAGATAGGACACATTTTCGGCGACATTAGAATTCACTGCGAATGTGAAGCAAATATTCATGGCTTGGTTATAAAAAGTGACTTCTGCCTAACTTCATTAGGATGTATGCAATAGCACCAGCCACCACTGCACATTGGATTAGTTTGTGAAAGTTGGGACATTGGATTTGCCCAAAACGGGAGGAGGGGAGAGAGGTAGAGAGAGGGAGAGGTGGTGGGAGAGGGGTAGAGGGGGAGGGAGAGAGGGGAGGGAGAGAGGGGAGGGAGAGAGGGGAGGGAGAGAGGGGAGGGAGAGAGGGGAGGGAGAGAGGGGAGGGAGAGAGGGGAGGGAGAGATCCCCTCAACAAACCGACCTTCAAGCATCATGTGGAGAGACATCTGTGCACAAAAAGAAGCACCTTCATTCGAATGTTGGTAGAAAAACAGTAAAAACTTTGCACTTTTGTGGATCTGGGCCCATATGCTTTTTAACCTGGAAACCACTAATAGTAGAAATAATTTTCAAGGTGATCTCAAGTAGAGGTGGGTGAAATGTTTGCAGACATTGGAATCCACCGTGGATTTGCACGTTCCTTTTGTCTGCAGACTTTTGTGGAAGAGTGATTGTTGTCTTGGAAAGTGATTAGTAATTAACCCTATGTTTCCTATCTCACTTCACTTTTGTGTCTACTACATGTTATGTATCCCAGGAAGAAGAGTAAGTGGCAGTTAGAACGCAGATAGGCCATCATCACACTACGGTGTGTCTATAGCAGCCACTACCACCAACTAGATATTTTCTGCCCTCAAACAGATATTATATTACTGTTGTGATTGGTTATACTAGTTGCAAAAACATATGTTGGGGAAAACAAAGTAGGTGGGGAAAAATCTCTGAATGTGTGGCCAGCTCAAGACCAGAAAAAAGTTAAGCTTAATGATACTTTAAGAATACTGAGTGCAGATTATATAAGGAACCTTTTATTTTCTTCTCTATTACCTAGTGCAGGGTGGCCAACACCAGTTCTCAAGGGCCACCAACATGTCAGGTTCTCAGGATATCCCTGTTTCAGCACAAGTAGCTCAATCAGTGGTTAAGTCATTGACTGAACCACTGATTGAGACACCTGTGAGGAAGGGAATACTGTCAGAACCAACAAGATCTGAACCCACAGCCTTTTCTATTCAGTATAGCAGTAAGCTAAACCAGCTACTGGATAACTCCACAATCACAGAATACTTTTGGCTCTACTTCTCACTGTTCACCTCCGAAGCTAATCATGCTTGTGGTTGACACTCCCCCTGACTTCCTCCCTATACTTAGCATATCCTATTAGCATATCTCCCTGGTGGGAGATAAAGAAGTGTCCTGCTTCTAAAGGAAGTTAAGGGGAGGGACTTTAGATGAATCCTGATGAAGCCGTTCCAAAGCGAAACATGTTGAGTCTGTTCCAGCATCAGTAGGCAACAGTCTGTAGCTCAACCGTTTGAGTCGGATCGTATCCCTGCCTCATCCGCAGAAGCTGATTGCGCCGGAAGTGACGTGACGTGTCATCGGAAGTGCAGTAGATATGGAGACGCCGGCACCAGGCAGGCGGAGTGATGAGAACACCAGATGCCCCTTATCTATAGTTTTATGTCCCTGTTCTTATGATTTTTATGTAAGTGCACAGAATGTGTATCAATACACAATATTTAGAAATTACAGTTCGCACTATGGTTATGTTTCTGTTTTATTGAGAACATCACACCACCAAAGCATTAAGAAAATCCAGACCCTGACTACCAGTACCAAAACCAGGAAGCAAGGTTTTCTGATTCTGAGCCATAATTGATGTGGGTTATGCTGTTTTACCTTAAGGAAATGTGAGTCCCCACTTTACAGAGTTTCACACTTTTTCAGACCCAGTTGAAGCATATTGCGCTATGTAGTGTCTGTATGTTTTCTTTTCTCATATGGTGACACCTGCACTCCCCAATTTTTTCATTACTCTTATCTAGCGACTATAGGTCCGAACAGTCAGAAGGACAGCTCAAAAGTATGCTGCGGCAGTAGTGTTATCTAGCAGCTAATATAGCTCACTGCTAGAACTGCTGCTCTGAATAGTAGATAATGTGGGTTCTGATTCTGTTGGCCTTGACAGTACACTCTTTCTCACAAGATGTCTTAGGACCTGACTTGTCAGGGTAGATCTTGTGGAAATCTTGTAGGACGTGTGGGGTATGAGTAATATCATTATCCAGGTATCTCTTCCAGCACTTCTAGTGTCTCTCTCTCTTCCACTCACAACCCATATTTCAGGGTCTGGACTAAACGGATTTCTAAAAATCCACAAGCGCATTTAAAATAAAATCTGTGTGGAAAATGTGAGTGTTTTATCTTCTGTCTTTTTTAACATAGGATTGAAGCAGGGGGTCCTTTGTAGCTGAACCCCATTAATTTCAGCTTTGCTGAACCTTTGCTTCCAGAGCTGCAGACCTCCACAGGGGGTGCCAGTAGCCGATCGGCTCGGTAGCAAGTTTCTTGAAATGGCAGAGTTTCAAAACTCCTGCGCCCTTTGGGCCAATAGGAAGCTGTGATGTTCCGCGTGAAGTGGGAGCTTTAAACTTTGCCTAGATACCAGCACCCCTTTTGGAGGTCTGTATCTCAGGAAGCAGTGGATCTCCAGTGCTGAAATTCATGGGGTTCAGCGCCGGAGACCCTCCCTACTTAAAAAAAAACACAGAAAAAAACCACTTAGATTGCGTCTTTAAGCTTTTCCATCTTCCCAATAGAGTAAAATCCTCCCAATAAAATAGTGACACAGATCTAAACATAATGGTTCAAAACCATAGCATAATTAATAGAAATTACAGGTTAAGCAAAGTCAAAATTGAACAGAAGAGTAGTAATGATTTATACTGTAGATGTAGCAAGATCTTCCCCAGAGCTATGGCACAAAAAAACAAAATGCTGCAGCCTGGATGATAGTAAAATCTGTGGTGCTCTGCTGGGGATCTATTCTTGTATATCAGACCCCCTTAGTGTTAATCCCCATTTCTGGAGGGATATTGATGGTTTCTGGGGGGATACTGATGTCACTGGATTTCCCCCGGCAGCAAGGAATTTTAGTCTGGCTACATCTGCAGAATTCATGATTCGTCTTCAGACAAGTACTGGGTCTTATTCTACTAACTGGGATGCCCCATGCCAGCAATTAGGACAAGTAAGTACAGTAGGAGCATTTGTAAATGTAAATTGACAGCAGAAATCACTCAAACAAATACAGTGAGGTTCACACCAAAATAAAAATATTACCAAAAAGATAATATTGTTCAAAACAAAATAAATCTCTTCTTCAACCACTCTGCTGGCATTAGTAAAAGAAATCTTAAAAAGTTATCTCAAAACGAAGTAAATCAGAAACCTCCTAGTCAATAATGAACCAGTATTTTACAGCAAGATATTGTGCATATGCTGAATAAATGAATGAATAGAAACAGGAAATCAATAACTGATCAAGTTACATGTCGTTCTAACTACAAATCAAGAACAAATACAAATCACTGTAACCTGATATTACACTTCCACTGGAAAGAAAAACAAGAATCTCCCATTAAAACTGATGTTTTTGAACGTGAAGGGATATTCATGCTTGATTAAATACTAATCTTTGTTTAGGTCAGTATTGTATCCTGCAAAACTTTGATATGGGAGCAAGCCGTAGCTGGTTTGGCATTTATAACCACAAAGCTTACAAGATAGACAAAACAGTTGATACAGTACCCACAGATATTTTCTATTCTGTGTGCAGGTGTTAAAAAATATACTGAACTTATATCTTTTAATCGTTGAAAAAAAACTTTATGGTTTTTATTTGTACTTTATGACAGAAACTTTAAAGAAGGAAACAAATCAACATACAGTACAGCTACATGCTTGATGGCCTTATTGGGGTAGAGAAAACTATCTCCAGGCATGATCTTTTCTGTAATTCCAGTTCTCTTAGTTTATATCTGTAGCTATTCTCTCTGCACACAGAATAATAATTCAAAATCGGTATGATACAATATACAGTGTGATTGGCAAACAATGGCAACAGCATAACATATGTCAACAAATCAGAACCGGGTCAATATTGGTGTAATGGATGACACCTTTACCACAAGGGCAAAGCAGTAATCCTTTTATGATACAACAATATTAAAGCTGATGCAGTTTCATTAAAATTATTTGTTATTATTGATTATTATTATTATTATTCACATGCAAAGCCGCTCTAATAAAACTGAGCTAATTTGTAATCTTTGAACCGTGACTTCTAAAATTATTAATTCATAATTATGACTTCATCTTAGGTGTAACACGTTTCATGTATACAGTACTGTTCCCAAAACAAATATCCAAACTGCATTCACATTTTTTTATTTGTGACTGCATCAGATGTCCTTACATTTGATCTGGTTGTTGGACAGAGAGGTGTACTCTACTTGCTTCCTGAAGGGTAGGAAATGGATTAAAATAATGGCCTGAGAAACACAAGCTTGATATAGATGCAGCGTGTCTTACGTCCACTTCAGCTGGGGGTTGCTGAGGGAAAGCAGCCGCTGGCAGTCTTCCCTGTACACAGACAAAGAGCTGTTGAGACTGTCACCTTTTTTGGTTCTGCGGAGTTGAGTCGGGCTTACATTTGTTCATCCCACTGTAATAATAATATGTCAGTCATTTCTTTATAAGATGCTAAAGGAGACCCAGATTGATGGTGTATATTGATGTATTAGGCTGTTTGCTACAGAGGGGTAACAAAAAACATTTAGGTGATAATATATCAAGAAACAAGCTGTGCATTCTGGGGTAAAATAACTGCACCATTTGTATCAACGGAAAAAACTCTCATCGAAGGTAATAGAATTTGCCCTCCCTCTGTTGTTGACATCATTCAAGCACATATGCACATTCACTCAGCATATGTATGTATGTATGTACTGTATGTATGTATGTATATATATATATATATATATATACACACATCTTGAGGATTTGCTTGTGTAATACGAGCTTGAGACAAAAGGTGGCACTGAGTGCTCATTTGCATGTCATTTCCCAGAATCCCTTGCTGCAGTGGAAGCGCTGTATGCTGGGCGATAATGGGGCAAGACAGGGTTGCAGACCTGTCTAAGACATGCAAATGAACATACAGTAATATTTACAGTTGCTTTATGCTTTACTGTGGAGGTTGTCACTTTTTTTTCCAACCATTACCTTAATAATAGTGGTGATTACCTAGTCTAGTCTCAAACCTGCTTAGCCATTAAGACCAACCTCACACTGATGATACCCATCAAGGTTGAAACATGTCTGTGAGTGGGTTTAATGGCTTTGCATCTCATCCCAGCCTCTGTCTAAAAGCTGTGTTTAAAACAGCATGCTTTGGCTTGAGGATTTGCTTGTGTAATACGAGCTTGAGACAAAAGGTGGCATTGAGTGCTCATTTGCATGTCATTTCCCAAAATCCCTTGCTGCAGTGGAAGTGCTATATGCTGTGTGATAATGGGGAAAGACAAGGTTGCAGACCTGTCTAAGACATGCAAATGAACATACAGTAATATTTACAGTTGCTTTATGCTTTACTGTGGAGGGTTTTTGTCACTTTTTTTTACCCACCATAACCTTAATAATAGTGGTGATTACCTAGTTTAGTCTCAAACCTGCTTAGCCATTAAGACCAACCTCACACTGATGATACCCATCAAGGTTGAAACATGTCTGTGAGTGGGTTTAATGGCTTTGCATCTCATCCCAGCTTCTGTCTAAAAGCTGTGTTTAAAACAGCATGCATTGGCTTGAGGATTTGCTTGTGCAATCCGAGCTTGAGACAAAAGGTGGCACTAAGTGCTCATTTGCATGTCATTTCCTAGAATCCCTTGCTGCAGTGGAAGCGCTGTATGCTGGGCGATAATGGGGAAATACAGGGTTGCAGATCTGTCTAAGACATGCAAATGAGCATACAGTAATATTTACAGTTGCTCTATATATATATACATATATACTATATATACTATATATATATATATATATAAAGCAGAAAATAGACGTGTTAGTCCAGTTGCGATAGTGCAGAATAAATGAGTTCTTCAGTATTAGGTGATACCTTTTTTATTGGACTAACAATTTATGTCATATCTACAGTCATATCTATGTCTTATCTACAGTACATATCTGTTGTTTTTTTTCTTCTTCCTCTCTCTACACTGTTTTAGCCATTGAATCCTTTGTATATCAGTATTGCTAGACCTGAAGAAGAGGGGAGCTCTCTCGAAAGCTTGACCAATGAAATAAATTGTTAGTCCAATAAAAAAGGTATCACCTAATACTGAAGAACTCATTTATTCTGCACTATATATATATAGCACGCCCCTGAGGAAGGTCCTATACAGGACCGAAACGTTGGATTTATATGTGCCTGCTTTTTTTCAAATACACTTTTGCAATATACCTTGAGTGCTGTTTTTTGTCTCCTTGGTGGGACACCTGGTTTCCTGTTATTTTTGTTGAACAGGCACCTATTTCTTTGGAGCCTTTGAAGTGCCTGCTGTTATCTATATCTATATATATATATATATATATATATATATATATATATATATATATATATACATACATACATACATACATACATACATACATACATACATACATACATACATACATACATACATATATATATATATATATATATATATATATATATATATATATAATGTGACATACTGTAGTCCCAGGATATTAGGCTGCTGTCTGTCCGATTTTAAGGCAGAAGTTCAAAAAAGGGAGAAAATGATCCATTATGCAATTTCACATTTGCTTAGACTGCGGGATAGTAACTCCAGGCCAGAGTTTACAGTGGTTCTGGTTTTCACTCACCTGCTCTCCTAATTGAGGAAGAGGAATATATTGCAGTTAGTTTGGCTGCTCCACTCTCTCTCTTAGAGCCTGGAGGCTGGAAGGATGCTGCTCCCCAGGATCCAGTTTGGGGTAGACAGCCCCAACGTGTTGCAGCACCTGAGGATCTATTGGGACGCTGTCCCCATATGACAGTTAAGGACTCAATGTTATCTCTGTGTGTTATTTAGGGTTGGTAACTGCCAACCCAGCCAACATTGCAGATAGGGATATGCATGTGAGTTATACTGCTGACAGGAGTAGCTGTTTATTTTTATGATTTAATTTGTTCTTAAAGTGACAGTGTTTAAAATATTTAGGGTCACTACTGAAGAATAAACTGCTGAAGGTTGAGGGCTGAGTGCCCCTTGAGTGTATACACATGTTTGTCCCCCTTTTCCACAAATTGAACCTTAAAAGACTGTGACAAAGAGTCTGGGCAAATGGCGGCACTATGTAAAGGGAGCCGTTTGCCACAATATATATATATATAAATATATATGTAACAAAAATAAAAGGAAATTAAAAATGGAAGGAGATGCTGCATTTGTGAATCATTGCTCGTTTGAAGAGTGTAGTGAGTGCGTATTGTCACAGCTACAGAATGCGGAATGTGGTAAATAACATACTGGGTCCATGATGTACAGTAGTATTGGTAGATACCCATATTGAAAAATGGTGTTGGACCCTGTTTGTGCCACTGCTGTTTGGGAGAGTTCTCCCAAGTGGTGTTATAATTTATATGTGCTGGGTAGGTTGACTGCCACACCAGTAGCGGGGGGTCATGAACCGCAGCAACTCTGTGGGCCCTTGACATGTGACAGACGAGTTTGCCTTAGTACGGTTGGTTTGTAGTTACATCATGTTATGGATTTAATAAATAGCTGTGGCCTTGTTTATTTGGATGCTGGATGGAGGGTCAGATTGCCAGCCCTAGTCAGGGCACCAAACATCAACGTACATAACAGGAAAATTAATACCTCCACAGGAGAGCTCACAATTTAAGTAGATGATGTGTATGTGTCAGTGAATCGAGCTACCATGGCCCCTTTTTGACTAACACCTATCCCTTGAGCATAGCATGTCTTTGGAACATGATACAATTCCAAGATTGTTGATAACAATTAAAATCAAAACAAGGTTAATTCACCATTTGGACTGTATACTGCATCTAGTAAACAAATGTACAGTGACAACATTTCACATTGTCAAATTACATTTTTACACAATGTAGTTATTATTGCAATAAACCTGTATAAATGTATGTAGGTTTAAATAGAGATATATTATTAAGAATACATAAATTGAAATATACGGTGTTCTTATGAGCACCTCATCAATAATATTTTGTCCTATACTCTGATGCTGCAGGAAGGCCATAAACACATGAGTATCATGGATGACCTTCTTACAGTTTGTGAAAAATATGTTTTCCTTGCTTACTGTAATAGCTAAAAAAATGTATCCAGAGGAGTTTATAATCAAATGTTGGCATCAGAGGCAAAGGAAGATATACTAACGCACAAAGGCAACTGCTTCTCAATTCTACACCTCAGTCCCCATACTGGTAAATTGATTTATTTGAAGATAAGACATAAGAGGCCAACAGAAGATCAAGAAAGAACTCAGAAGGATGTAAAGAAACAAAACTCTAAAGCTAAAAATACAATATATGTCTTAAGTAAAAGTGAATGAAAACAGAAAAAAGGATAATATATACAGCTCTGAAGTAAAGTTGGCCCATTGATTCTAAAAATCACCCTGGGAATAAACCATGACCTTTCTACTTTTATTGCACAAATATTGTATATATATTTTAAAATGAGATATTAACCCCAATAATTAATACATTTAGATACTTTTTTTTAAATCAGAAAACTCTCCCAGCTACAAAACTGGGACAAAATACTGCACCAGATTTACAATCGTCGATGTTGTAGTAGAAAATATCCAAGTTGCGTGTGTGGGGCACACTCTCCCTCTCACTTACACACACACACACACTCCACCGCTCACTTAAACACACCCACTCCCCCTCTCACTTACACACACTCACACTAACCTCTCTCACTTTCACATGCACACTTCCCCCTCACTTACACACATACTCCCCACTCTCTTATATACACACACTCCCCCCTCACACTTACACACACACATACTCACCCTTCTCCCTTTCACACACACTCCCCCCTCACTCACCCCTCACACACACACACACAAATACACACACTCCACCGCTCACTTAAACACACCTACTCCCCCTCTCACTTACACACACTCACACTCACCTCTCTCACTTTCACAGACACACACTCCCCCCACTCACTTACACATGCACAATCCCCCCTCTCACTTACACACACACTTCCTCCCCTTACTTACACACACAATCCCCTCTCACTTATACACACACACACACACACACACACACACACGCGCGCGCACACACACACTCCCCCTCTCACTTACACACACACAAACTCCTCTCTCACCCACCCCTCTCACTTTCTCACGCACTTGCACACTCCCCCCTCTCACTTACACACACTCTCCCTCCCTCTCACTTACATACACACATATTTTAAGCTGCACGCTCTTACCCGATCCTTCTCTCCCTCCTGTCAGCTGGAAGTTGACACGACCACCGACGCCGGCAGCAGCAGTAGGGAGAAGAAGGATATCAGTGACCGGGTGGCTGCTGCTGAGCGCGGGTGCCGCTGAGTCATTGCTATGTGGGGTACGGGCCTGGGACAGCTGGGAGAGTTGGCCCAGCTCTCCCCCTCCCCCCCGCTTGGCGGCCGTGGAACCCCGGTTGAAAATCACTGGTGTAAGGCATCATTTACCTTGATGTTTAAAATGAAAAAATACAGATAGGTCACGTATGTTTCCGGCATGTATTCTTGTGTTGTTTTAGAATGCTCATTCATACAGTCACTAAATATATCTCTTCCTGTTGGTACTTTACAAATGAGAAACCTTTTTAAAAAGGAGATATTTAATCAGCACAACAGGCAAGCTGCAACTTGGAATAGTTTTTATTGCCAGCAGGATGTGGGACTTTTTTTTTAGGGAAAGCTTATTGGAGTGAAACTGCAATTAACTAAAGGTCAAACTTAATATGCAAATAGTGGTTACACTTAATGATATTAAAAGTTTTTAAAGCAGCAATACCGGTTTCATTTATTGTTTTAAAAAAAATTATTACAGGTTTGAAGAAAGGGGGTCTGTGGAGCTTAACTCCATTAATTTCACCAGGGATCTCCTGCTTCCAGAGATACTTACCTCCAAAGGGGGTGTCGGAATCTCTGTGGAGTTTAAAGGTCCTGGTTATGCCGGCCAATAGGAAGCCGCACCGGATGATGTCGCAGCTTCTTATTGACCTGCGTGATGCAAGACATCTAAATGCCACTGTAACCCTGTTTTAAATTAGCCTTCTATATAAGCCTATACTAGTCTGAGGAATCCAGCAGGGAGCTGGTTAATTGCAGAGCTGGTTAATTGCAGCTAGACACTTCACAGAGATGGGGAGGGGGAGAAAGATGAGGAGGGGGAGAGAGATATTGGGAGAGAAAAAGTGAGATGGGGAGGGGGGACAGAGATAGGGGGAGAGAGATGGGAGGGGGGAGAGATGAGTGCGGAGAGAGATGGGAGGGGGTGAGAGAGATGGGGAGGGGGAAAGAGAGAAGCGGAGGGGGGAGAGAGATGGGGAGGGGGAGAGAGATGGGGAGGGGGTGAGAGAGGTGGGAAGTGGGGGACAGAGATATGAGAGGGGGAGAGAGATGGGGAGTGGAGAGGGGGGAGAGAGTGGGAGGGGGGATAGAGAGAATAGGGAGGGGTGATAGAGGAGATGGGGAGAGAGAGATGGGGAGAGGCGAAAGAGAGAGATGGGGAGAGGGGGGAGACAGAGATGGGGAGCGGGAAGAGAGAGATGGAGAGGGGGAGAGAGAGATGGTGAGGGGGAGAGAGATGGGGAGCGGGAAGAGAAAGATGGAAAGGGGGAAGAGATGGGGAGAGAGGGGGGAGAGAGAGGGGAGGGAGGATAGAGAGAAATGGGGGGGAAAGGGGAGGGGGGAGGGAGTGATAGAGAGAGATGGGGAGAGATGGAGAGGGATCAGGGGAGAGAGAGATGGGGAGAGTGGGGAGAGAGAGATGGGGAGGGGGGGAGAGAGAAGGGGGGGATAGAGATGAGGAGGGGGAGAGAGATGGGGGAGAGAGAGATGGAGAGGGGGAGAAAGATGGGGATGGGGAGGGGGAGAGAGAGATGGGGAGGGGGGAGAGAGAGATGGGAAGGGGATGAGAGAGATGGGGAGTCGGTGAGGGAAATGGGAAGGGGGGAGAGATGGGGAGGGGTAGAGAGATGGGGAGAGGGTGAGAGAGGTGGGAAGTGGGGGAGAGAGAGATGGGGAGGGGGAGAGAGAGGGAGGGGAGAGGGGGGAGAGAGAGGGGGGTGATAGAGAGAAATGGGGAGGGGGATAGAGAGATGGGGATAGAGAGATGGGGAGGGGGAGGAAGAAATATGGGAAGGGGGGAGAGAGAGATGGGAGGGGGAGAGAGATGGGGAGGGGGGATAGAGATAAATGGGGAGGGGAGAGGGGAGGGGATAGGGAGAGATGGGGAGAAAGATATTGGGAGGAGGGAGGAAGAGAAATGGGGACAGGGGGAGAGAGAGATGGGGAGACGGGAGAGAGAGGGGGGGAGAGCTGGGAGAGCTGGGAGAGAGATGGGGAGTGGGAGAGAGAGATGGGATGGGGAGAGAGATGGGGAGAGATCGGGAGGGGGAGAGAGAGGTGTGGAGGGGGAGAGAGATGGGGAGGGGGGGGAGAGAGATGGGGAGAGAGAGAGATGGGGAGAGGGGAGAGAGAGATGGGGAGGGGGAGAGAGAGGTGGGGCAGGGGAAGGGAGAGATGGGGAGGCGGAAAGAGATGGGGATGGGGAGAGAGATGGAGAGAGAGAGAGAGATGTGGATGGGGGAGAGAAATGGGGAGGGAGGAGAGAGATGATGGAGGGATAGAGAGAGATTGGGAGGTGGAGAGAGAGAGAGATTAGGAGAGAGAGATGGGGAGGGAGGAGAGATGGGGAGGGGGAGAGAGAGATGGGTAGGGGGGAGAGATGGGGAGGGGGAGAGAGAGAGAGATGGGGAGGTGGGGAGAGAGAGAGATTGGGAGAGATGGGGAGGGGGGAGAGAGAGGTGGGGCAGGGAAAGAGAGAGATGGGGAGGGGGAGAGAGATGGGGATGGGGAGAGATATGGAGAGAGGAAGAGAGATGTGAATGGGGGAGAGAAATGGGGAGGGAGGAGAGAGATGAGGGAGGGATAGAGAGAGATTGGGAGGGGGAGAGAGAGAGAGATTAGGAGAGAGAGATGGGGAGGGAGGAGAGATGGGGAGGGGGAGAGAGAGACAGGTAAGGGGGAGAGATGGGGAGGGGGAGAGAGAGATGGGGAGGTGGGGAGAGAGAGAGATTGGGAGAGATGGGGAGGGGGAGAGAGAGAGATGGGGAGGAAATAGACATACTGGGGCGAGAGAAAGAGAGACTGGGGAAGGCAGAGAGAGATTTGGGGAGTGAGAGAAACTGGGGGAGGAAGAGAGAGACTGGGGGGAGAGAGAATGGTGGAAGGGAGAGAGAGAGGCTGGAGGGGAGGAAGATAGAGACCATGGGGTAAGGGAGAGAGAGATTGAGGAAGGGAGGGAGAGTGACTTGAGGGAGAAAGAGTGAAAGACTCGGGGGCAGAGAGACTAGGGGATGAGTGAGACTGGGGAGGGAAAAAAAGAGACTGGGGGAGAGAGAAAGAGACTTGGGGAGAGGGAGGAAGAGATTGGGGAGACTGGGGGGATTTATAAAAAAAACTTGCAGAATTACCTGGCATTGGGGGGGGGGGGTCGGGGTAGGGAGAGTTCAAGGTAATTCTTGATGAGCTGGCAAAACAACAACTGTGTTACTCCTACATACCCCCCACCCCTGTCTGGACCCTGCTCTTGGCCTCCCTCATCCCCACCCTCCCTATAACAACCACCTTCTCCTTCTTCCTCGCTGTCCTGGGACACCCGTCACCTCCGCTGCCTCCTATCCGCCATCCAGAATTTCTCTATGTAAGTCAGCCACTGGGTGTTTTACCTGGTAGGCTATATATCTGGCAGGTATGTATATATGTCTTTATTTATATAGCGCCATTAATGTACATAGCACTTCACAGTAGTAATACACGTGACAAGCATATAAATAACAAATAATACAAATAACAGATCATTTGAATAAGTGCTTCAGACATAAAAATAAAAATTTCGGAAGAGGAGTCCCTGCTCCGAAGAGCTTACAATCTAATTGATAGGTAGAAGCACGTACAGAGACAGTAGGAGGGCATTCTGGTAAGTGTGCCTGCGGGGGGCCAAGCTTTACTGTATGTATCATGTGTATAGTATTAGCCACAGTGCTACTCATACTGTATGCTTCTTTAAGCAAGTGTGATATTATACTGGTGATAGCATGATGAGTTGCAGACATCTTCTACAGCTAAACCTTTGTACAGAAATATACCAAAGTCTTATATAGCCGACAAACAAACAAACTTTCTGGATTATAGTATAGATTTTTTTAATTGTGTCCAGGTTTTAACTTTTTTTTTTCAATTTGGTCACCCTAATGATCAAAGTCTCCCAAGTATAAAAAATAAAATAAAACCACATTTCTCAAGTAACCCCAATCCCATTGACATGAGATGTTTTTTTTCCTTTGATAAATCTAGTGCAGTATTTTGGCACTATTTTTGCCCCAGTTTTGCATATGTGAGACTACCTTAATATACACAGCCATGATGGTCATTTATCAAAGGAGATTGTGGTCTGACATGGAGCATTTTCTTCTTCATCAATTGTAAGAAACTTAATTACATTTTCTTATACTTGCTGTTTATAACCCAGAGAAGTTTTTTTATGACACCTTAGACATGGTGTATTTTTCTGGCACTTAAGAAAGTGATTAAGGAGTGTCATACTGTATGGATTAAAGAAATTCCTTTACGATTTGTGCACTCACATATACTCCCCAAATTACAAAATGATAAATGCAGTGATAAGACATGCAGAAGAAACAAAATGTTCCACATTTATTAATAACTCTAATTAAATAAATGTGAAGTGCATTGATAGCTAAAACTGCAGTATTTTTACAGATTTACTGCTAGTTACTCTGATAGTGTTGTACACTGTGCTGCAGCTTCTGCAGTGATAACCAATGTACAAACAATGCCTAAAGTAAAACCAAAGGAAAAGCTATTGATTGTCCTTATACAAAACCCATGGTAACTTCATGGTAGGCCAGTTGTATTGTCCGCATAACCCAGAAGTGACTTACTACTGTGTGCTAGAACTCAGTGAGTCGAATGTGATAAACAAAGAATGACAAGATATCTGATCCAATAGGGACACCGATTTGGTTAGATAGGAATTACCTTAATTATACAATGCAAAGGACCATGCAATTTAGCTTCTTTTGCCTTTTTTGTTCCTGGGAGATGCAGAGGAAAGTATAACTTATTCTCCTTGTCAAAAACACAGAGGAGACTGGTATAGACAGAACAGTGCACTGGACTCTGATAGCGACCAGACAGATAAAATATCTCCTAGTGAAGATTGGACTGTTAGACTAGCTACAGACTTTGGAACCAGCTACAGACTTTGGAACTCAAGCCAGTGAGTTTTTAGCCTCTCAGGATTGGATATCTAAAGAACAATAAACAATAATCTACCTTTTCCCTAATAGATATGGTCAAAACTATCTCTGATAAAGAGCCAGAAATAACTGTAACATAGACTTTGCTTACAGTATAACATGAAGAAATACATTTACCTTCAAAGGATAGAGGGACAACCCCAGTAACAAGGTGAGAGTCCGCTCCAACAATGGCAGCCAAGTTCCTGTATACAAATCCATCTGCATCTAAGGCCTATTCACCATCCCAACAGTTAGGGCCAGCTTGATGGCGATGCCAGCGTTGCAACTGCACCTGGCCCCGCGCTTACAGAGGCCCCGTGCTCTTCCCCAGCCCAAGTTCCCGTAATCCCAGTTTAAATGTTGTGGTGGTTAACCTTAAAAGCTGTTTTGTAACACATAGTGTTGTTTCCCCAGCCTGACAGATTTAAACTGATCCACTTGAAACTTGCATTTTAGCAGAGTTGCTTTATTTGTCATTCTTTAAACTCTGATTGCTCTGAAAGTTGACACAATATTTAGATGCAAGCATACAGTCATCCAAGGCTCTTTTCAGGGAAATATGGTGGGAAAAAGTCTGAGTTATGTTCATTTTCCACTGATTTGCAGTACATTCGGTATAGGCAATTTAAACATTTGTCAGTGAATTATTAGAAAGGCTATATTGCATGAATCAGGAGAGTTGGCCAGTATGGTTTAAGGGTTGTAGGGTTGTCATAAGGGGCGTATAGCTGGTGCTTCTATCCTAGGCACTATTAGTCAAACCCTGACTGGCAAGTAGCAACCAAGCTTCTGCAGTGTGCAGAAAAGCTGGACCTCTATGACCGCACATGAAACCCCAACTTCCCATGATTATTACCTGCCCCCTTCATCATCCTAATCTGCACTATAGCAGCAAGTGGGAGCCTTAAAAAAAACAATCTTACCTTCTTTATCTGTTTTGACTTCCAAACTCCTCTGCTGAGGAGTGGAGATGGGCAAAGTTTCCGCTTATATCCCAATCCAACGCGGATTGGCCAATTCCTTTGAGCCGTGGATTTACTCAGATAAATCTTAAAAGGCAGGTTTGTTTTTGTTTTTTCCTACAACTGAAAATCCATCTAACGAATTTGGAGTCCGAATCCGTCAAACATAAATATAATAAGGGGAGACACAGTATATAAATCTGACAATCCGAGCCCCGTGGATGGATTTTAAAGAATCAGTGCAGGCTAAAGGGGATAAGATCTGACCAGATTTCAGCATGCAGAGCTGGTTTGGCCTGAAAAGCCTGGGACAATCCACAGATCAGATTCTGAGAGGTTCTCATTTCTACTGAGGAGTTAGTGGACAGAGCAGCAGAAAAAGCACAAGAGAGTAGTGCATGGCTGCAGTCATTAGGAGAAAGTAAAGGAGAGAGATGCTATGTGGATGAAGGTGAGAGGGAGAGAGGGTCAGAGACTGAGGTTGGGACACTTACCAGAACTCCCTCCTACTGTCTCTGTACGTTCTCCCTAACTACCAATTAGACTGTAAGCTCCTCGGGGCAGGGACTCCTCTTCCTTGATGTTACTTTTAACCACCACAACATTTAAACTGATTACCGAATTTTGGCCGGGGAGAGCGTGGGCCCTCTAAGAGCCGGCATGTCCAGGTACCGTGATAACACATCACCTTGATGATGCGACGTCACACGTGATGTGAATCACGAGGCATAGGGCGGAGGAATACTTCACCCCCATGACAGCATTGTGAATGCCCTCCGTCCGGTATCTGGAGTCGGTGGATGATGACATCACCTCCTCAGCCTTGCTATCGGCCGCGTCTTCACTGCGCAGGTCTGCACAGAACAGCTCTGCCGAGTCTGCCTGCTTTCTCCTGCTCCCGCCAAAAAGCTGACCTTTTAAGTACAATATAATTCGCACCAGCATTTTAGCAAAAACTTTTAACTGTAATTTTCTGTAAGAAATTGCTCTGCATTCATGCTTATATGTGCATCAATGTCACTGTATAAATGAATTGTACAGAGTCAATACATTCCAGTAAGTCTTACTGAATCAGCACAAACAGCTAGCGGAGAGATTTTTCTATTAAAGTTTTTCCTTCAGGCAGCAGGCTTCCAGTATATCTTCACATTAATTTTCTTGCTACCAGTATTACTATTAGCTGTTTTGTAACACATAGTGTTGCTTCCCCAGCCTGACAGATTTAAACTGATCCACTTGAAACTTGCATTTTAGCAGAGTTGCTTTATTTGTCATTCTTTAAACTCTGATTGCTCTGAAAGTTGACACAATATTTAGATGCAAGCATACAGTCATCCAAGGCTCTTTTCAGGGAAATATGGTGGGAAAAAGTCTGAGTTATGTTCATTTTCCACTGATTTGCAGTACATTCGGTATAGGCAATTTAAACATTTGACAGTGAATTATTAGAAAGGCTATATTGCATGAATCAGGAGAGTTGGCCAGTATGGTTTAAGGGTTGTAGGGTTGTCATAAGGGACATATAGCTGGTGCTTCTATCCTAGGCACTATGAGTCAAACCCTGACTGGCAAGTAGCAACCAAGCTTCTGCAGTGTGCAGAAAAGCTGGACCTCTATGACCGCACATGAAACCCCAACTTCCCATGATTATTACCTGCCCCCTTCATCATCCTAATCTACACTATAGCAGCAAGTGGGAGCCTTAAGTAAAACAATCTTACCTTCTTTATCTGTTTTGCCTTCCAAGCTCCTTCTGCTGAGGAGTGGAGATGGGCAAAGTTTCCGCTTATATCCAAATCCAATGCGGATTGGCCAATTCTTTTGAGCTGTGGATTTACTCAGATAAATCTTAAAAGGCAGGTTTGTTTTTGTTTTTTCCTATTACTGAAAATCCATCTAACGAATTTGGAATCCGAATCGTCAAACATAATTATAATAAGGGGAAACACAGTATATAAATCTGACAATCCGAGTCCCATGGATGGATTTTAAAGAATCAGTGCAGGCTAAAGGGGATAAAATCTGACCAGATTTCAGCATGCAGAGCTGGTTTGGCCTGAAAAGCCTGGGACAATCCACAGATCAGATTCTGAGAGGTTCTCATCTCTACTGAGGAGTTAGTGGACAGAGCAGCAGAAAGAGCACAAGAGAGTAGTGCATGGCTGCAGTCATTAGGAGAAAGTTAAGGAGAGAGATGCTATGTGGATGAAGGTGAGAGGGGGAGAGGGTCAGAGACTGAGGGTTGGGCACTTACCAGAACTCCCTCCTACTGTCTCTGTACGTTCTCCCTAACTACCAAATAGACTGTAAGCTCCTCGGGGCAGGGACTCCTCTTCCTTAATGTTACTTTTATGTCTAAAGCACTTATTCCCATGATCTGTTATTTATATTATCTGTTATTTATTTGATTACCACATGTATTACTACTGTGAAGCGCTATGTACATTAATGGCGCTATATAAATAAATAAAGACATACAATACAATACAATATCTAAGAGAGAAATATAGGATATGTGGCAGCATCAGTAGAGAGAGACACATGGGGGCAACAGTAGGGAGAGGGAGAAACAACAACATAAAATTAATGGGTAATGTGGGGTCAACAGGAATGGGAGCGCAACGGAGACAAGGAGAGGCAAGATATACGTTAGTGACAGGGACATTTCGTGACAACACAAGACAGTCATGAAAAACAACAGAAATGTGTGGGGTGTGGGTGGCTGCTGCAGCCTCAAATATTTTATTGCATATTTGTTTATAAAACTTACATTATATATATATAGTTTATATAATTTGTCAGTATTATTTAATTTCGCCATATGTAAGACATGTTTAGCTATTGAGACAGATTTGGGATTGGACTAGCCAAATGGGTTGGTAAGTTTTTACAATCTATACCTATTTTTTTCATGATAAAACTACTTGAAAAAAGTGCACATACAGATAAATTGTTAATTCACATTTTTGTATGATGTTGCCATCATTACCTACAGATAAGGGAACATACTATAACGTAGGGGTAAATGTGATTGCTTTTAATAAAAGTACACCTTTACCCCTACCTGTCAACAATACATATGTATTGTGGTTGTGTGTGTGTGTGTGTGTGTGTGTGTGTGTGTGTGTGTGTGTGTGTGTGTGTGTGTGTGTGTGTGTGTGTGTGTGTGTGTGTGTGTGTGTGTGTGTGTGTGTGTGTGTGTGTGTGTGTGTGTGTGACTTTTTCCCTGTGACAGTTTTCATGTAACTTTCTGCATGTTGCAGTTAAACCCACCAATCAGGGGCTAGGTCATATTGAAGACACTTGGCCCTAACCCTCCCTTAATGTATCCATGTTGTGGCATGGGGTATAAACGATGGTGGAGGAGACCCCTAAGTTAGTTGCTTTTAGCTTTAGCTCTAGATCTATGTTCCAGTGAGGAGTCCAGCTGCAGTGTCAACTCAAGTGCTGGTGCCAGACCTGGAGCCCTGTTCCAGAGGACACTGCATGGAAGAACAGGGGAAATCTCTTTAAGGAGGTCCCTGCGCCTATTTCTATAGGGTAACCTGTTTCCGCAGTTGGGAGTGTGTGTTGTTTATCTGTGCACATTTGTCGATACCTTTATCCAATAAATTCAATTTTATAAACTCTGTTGTCTTGTCTGGTGAATTGATCCCTAGTGTGATAGTCCTGGTCTCCCGTGACACGTATGTTTAAATATTAGAATTATATAGAGAACCATGACACATGTAATTCCTTTTTCACAGGAACCAAACGAGTAAAATGTTTCTTTAAGGTTATTTTAGAGGTCATTGTGGAATGTTTTGCATCAGATTTTACCAATCCTAAACTTCTCACTTCTCTACCTCACATGAAGAAAACATCTATAACAGTTTACCTATAATTGTTGAATCCTCAATGAATAAATGCCCTATGTTATGCCTCACTTGTCCAATTGGAATTAGGTTTGAATACAGCCTACAGTGATTTAATGGATGCACAAAATCTATGCTGTGTGCAGAGTGCACTTTCTAAGATTACCAAAATCCCGGCCAAGCAAACCAATTCCAAATGACAAATCTACAGGCGTGTTAAGGGTGATAGCTCTGATGAAGACTAAGCAGTCTTGTCAGGAACATTGCACATTGTTAATTTCACAGGAGAACGTTGTTTATTATTATTCATAATTGTGGCATTTTTATATGTCCATCATTAGAATATAATACAACCACAAATCACAATTCATTCAAAATAAATGATTCAAAACAATTCTTTGGAGAAAGATAATGGTCCCCCGGTGATCTTACAGACAGACATTGTCAGACTGTCACAGTGATTACCCCACACATTATAGAAAACATCCCATTTTTAAAGATGTAATACATTTGATGACCTACACTACAGTATATACATGTGAATGCTTTAATGTTCATCATGATCAATGGATGTGCCTACAGATGACAAGGCATCTTCTGTGATACATAGTGCATCATACTAATGCTTCCTCATTAAATAAACATCTCTACAAAGTTAGGTCTTTACAAAGACATGTATTCTTCCGTGGGATTTTGTTTTTACCAATAGAGACGTCAGTAATCTGACGCATTTTGGTCAACTCATCTCAACAATGCTATGGCATATTTACAAATTCCTCAATCCAATAAATAACAAGTCTGTACAAAAACATACTTTACTGGCTAATGCAAAATAAGTTTACTATTTCAAAGGGCGCAACCCCATCATACATTAACTCCCACACGATTTAGCACATACTGTATTAGTTTTCTTCTGTTATTCTTCTCCATCCTGAGTTTGCTCCTTCACTCACACTAAAAAGCTTTAACACACATAGTTCTTTTTTTTTCTACTGTAATCATACACGCTATCTTTTCAAATGCCAAATGGTAAAAACAAATATTACACAACTAAGCTGCAGTTTATTTTACAAATAATTACACCTACACTGCATAACTCAATGGATCAATGTTAATAATTCTTTTCATGTTGACACAGTCCATGGCACAGTTTTATTTTCTGATGGCCCCTTGTTTGTTTAGCAGATGAGATATTACTTTAACCTTCACTTGTTTTTCCTCTTCCCAAAAACTGTGTATAGAAATGTAATTGAAAGGTTAATATTTCAAAAAAATAAAAAATGTGTTGGAAGAATAAATCCAATTTTTACTTTATTTTTGCACTGGAGCAAAAAGACTTACAAATGTAATAATGCAATATCCTTTGGGTTTTAAAGTAAAATAAGCAGGTGCAGAAGTAAAACTAGTGTTGTTTTATAAAGGATATGCTTAAGATGGGGTAATGACCAAAAGACAGAAGCTGGTTAACTTTTATTATACAGGTTAAAAAGTGCTTCAACTGTACAGACGACATACTAGACCAGGTGTGGCCAAACCCAGTCCTCAAGGGCCAGCAACAAGTCAAGTTTTCAGGATATCCCTGATTCAGCACCGGTGGCTCAGTTAAAGAGTAATCCCAGTGAATTTGAAGACTGAGCCACCAGTGGTGAAACCGGGGTATCTTGAAATCCTGACCTGTTGCTATCCCTTGAAGAATGGAGCTGGCTACCCCAGTACTAGAGTATTAGTTTGGCTTCAGAAAGGTAGTTGAGCAGTAGGACGCAAATTGCCAAACATATGATGTTCAGTGCCAGCAGGTTTAAATATTACAACAAATAAGACATGTTTTTGTTTACATCTAACAGTTTAAATTAGTAATAATTCTATAAAACTGTAATTCTAATGATATATTATTATTTTCATTAAAAACCCTAGGTCACAGCATTTGTTGTGAGTAAGCATTATAGCATGGTGTCAACACAATGACAAATATATATATATATGTTTTGGCAAAAAAAGTGCAAATGCAAGACACTCCAATTAAAATAATGATAATTAAGTTGCAGCGAGACACCAGAAGATTACATTACTTCATTTTATAACTCCATGGATTTGAAAATATAACATTTCAATTGAGATTATAACACTCTATATGTTACCCCACAGAAGTGCCCCGTATATATATATATATATATATATATATATATATATATATATATATACAGTATACTGTATATATATATACAGTGTTCGACAAACCTAAACATTTGCTCGCCCCGGGCGAGTGGATTTAACCCCCGGGCGAGTAAATATTGGCCCAAGCAGCACACGTTTGGTACTAGGTGGCGAGTAGATTTTTTTGTGTGGCGAGTAGATTTTTTGGTGATTTGTCAACCACTGTATATATATATATATATATATATAAACTTTAGAGTACTTTGCAGTGAATTCAGACGTCAGAT
This sequence comes from Ascaphus truei, assembly GCF_040206685.1. NCBI lineage: Eukaryota > Metazoa > Chordata > Amphibia > Anura > Ascaphidae > Ascaphus > Ascaphus truei. Next base: position 308,468,330 of record NC_134483.1, on the reverse strand, counting down.
TGTTTATAAAGCATCTGACTATTGAATAGTGACCCAGAGTTTATCGTTACCAGCCACCATCTTGCGCTATACCAGATCGCCTGTAGCTTTGGAGACTTGTCAATTAAAAAGTAAGGCACAATTTAAAAAAAAAAAACGAAGAATATTTGAAGCAGTCAAGCGTGCATACATTTTTTTACTATACCATTGTTCTGTGCAGCTTTTTGCACTGCAATTAAATATAAATGTGAGCTCAGAAGAGCACATAATTATATATTCCTCTGGTTGCTACATTTCCTAAGGATACAGACAAGAAAAACATGTAAACCAAACACAAAACATTGGCAATTCTTCTAAAATGTTAAACTTTTTTTTTTTTTTAATGTATCCAACATTCCATATTCAGCTTAATAGAATTTTGTAATAAGGGAGACACATTTTTTTTAAACGCCTTTTGAGATCCTGTTCATTGTGTTTTCGTTTACTTACTCGTTTCAGATTTCTTTTTTAAACATAGCATTCTTCATTGTTGTTTCACTGGACATATAAAAATAAATTGACTAACAGCAGAAGCTATGTTAATACTGTATTTGATGCAGCTGCACATAAAATGTGTAAACTTACATGGGACAGTTGTAAAAAATATAGACTTTTCTATGGCATACTGTAGTAGATATTTATTACTATTCATTTTTTATGCTGTTTGGTACATGCATTTCTATGCTGCATAGTTTTTGGTCAATTAGTATCAGCTAACACATGCTGGAGGCAAACCAGGTTTGCAGTGCCACGCAGTTTGCACTCATCAATAATTAGATGTCCTGCTACCAGCTACCACACAGATTTTACTATAAAGTAATAAAGTAATAATATAGATACTACATACTCATTTATTCGTTTTACAATTTGCGTTCTACAGTATTTGTGAGTACAGATGTACAGAAGCAGCCACCAGTATTAGAACACTTACCTGGGAAATTCTGGGAGATTCTGGGGCAGTCTCACAGTAAATGCCTCAACATTTCTGTGAGATTCTTAATGGCCCATCGGATTAACACAGGGGGGGAGGGGTCCCTGCAGTCCTGTTCAAACTGAATGGGACTGCAAGGACACCTGCTGTGTTAATCCGATGGGCCATTAGGAATCTCATAGAAATGTTGCAGCAAATGTTGATCCAATAGGGGGAGGGGGGGACGAAGATCACCACTGAAATAAATAAGACATGCCACTATTAACATCAGAGCGGTGATTTACCGCGCTGCTTGGAATGGAATAACCGGCGATGGCGTGGCGCGAATAACATGTCTAACTGCCCATATATAGCTTTTGTGCCAATATCCCCACCTATACAACCGCCTATATCACATATGCATCGATATCCACACATATATAACATATAAACATACATACCCACCCATATCACATATGTACATACACCCACCAACGTACGCATATACTTGGGTTAATATATACTCCTATAAATATGTATCCATATGTATATCACCACATACACGCACCCATACATCCAACCCTTATAGGTACGCATACATGTGTAAACCCACGAACACCTATATCTATTGTTTGTGCATCCTAACAAAGTATATATATATATAAAAAAAAATATATATATATATATATATATATATATATATATATATATATACCTACACATACATATACCTACATATAAACACACATCCACATATATAAATACCCACATCTACTTTACTGCTAACACATTAATCCACACCTCTATCTCCTACATAAATCCCTATATAGATTCACCAATATCTACCCAGTGCACCCCTCCTCGCAAACATTCCCAACGACCCCCCGTAATCGAAAGGTGTGGGAGGGGAGAGCGCAGGAGCAGCCGCCTCTCCAGCCGCATGGCTGGACGCATGGCTGAACGCTCCACCCTCCCTCCCCGGACCGCCGCTATGCACCTTTAACTCCACCGCGAGAGCCCATGTGGAGGAGCGGAAACCCCGTGGGGACTGGGAGGGGGACTTGACCGTGTCCCGTATGTCTCTTGTGTGCCTCCCGCGCGGGCCGCACACGACGGGCAACCGGCACCACTCCTACCCGGCACTGTCTGTGCGGGTCGCGTGCTTCTGCCGGACCCCCCTCCCCGCACACAAACCACCCTGACCCGAGACCACTAATCCCCACCGGGCATCCGCCGTGGCCCCAAAGGGGTAGGAGGGGGCTCTCTGCCCCACGCTACGTTCCCAATCGGGAGAAGGAAGGGCCCCCCCAGGGGAGAACCTGTACTTATGTGGCCTCGGGTCCAGGGGAGTGCGGGGAGAGCTCCAAAGCAATTAGCTGGCGGGTGGCAAAGAGGACTTGACCCCGCCAGCTTGGCCTTAAAAAGGAGGCCACTGTT
>NC_134483.1:308453465-308460965 GCF_040206685.1 Ascaphus truei | reverse complement strand
GGGAGGAGAGGAAGGGAGAGTGGGAGAATTTGATGGTGGTGAGGAAAGTGAGAAGGGAAAGAGAGAAGTGGGAGCTAGAGAGAGGGGGAGGGGGAGGGAGGAGGGATGATAAAGAGGGCAGGCTAGGAAAGAGGGAGGAGAGAGCAGGGGGAAGAGAGGTGGGGGAAGAGATGAGAGAGAAAGAGACTGGGGGGGAGAGAAAAGGGAAAGAGGGGGAGTGAGTGAGAATGGTTGGGGACTCACAGGACTGCTGACAATGGGGATGGGGACAGCTCCCCACGCTCAACAACCCAGGATCCTGGTGGAGACTCTAGTCCTGGACCCCGGGAAAGCTGTCAGCTGCTGGAGTTTTGTTTATTTATTTTTTTTAAATCCAGGAAGTAATACATTGCGTTACCTCTCTTTTTCAAGTATGTCCTGGGCACAGAGTTATGATAATTCGGTACATGATTGCATTAAATTAACATGGGTTATACATTAAATTTACAGACATTTCATGGACAGTTACAGAAATAATATATGGCTGTTAACATTTCTTGTCAGTGTGTGAACAGTGTCAGATTTTAAAATAAGTTATTACAATATTGTTTGTTCTAGTGCTAAAAAAACTTAGAGACATAAGACATAAGGGGCCACATTTACAAAATGCTCCACAAACAACTTCCAACATCAGAAGACACCTTACTGGTTTCAGCTCATTCAAGTGAATGGGCCATAAGGTGCCTTATGGAGTAGCACAGCTTAGTAGATGGCCCATTAGATATATGCTAAAAGGTTCCTTTGATATGCTGTAAAGTTCCTTAGTTATACAGCTCAACCCCGTTATAGCGTGATCCGCTATAACGTGGTTTGAGAATAGACCCCGAATTAAAAAAAAAATCTACATTTTTTTTACATTTTTTTGCTCACTGCACACGCATACACTGCACACGCATACACTGCACATGCATACACTGCACACGCATACACTGCACACACACAGCACACTGCATACACTCACTGCACACTGCATACACTCACTGCACACTACACACACTCATAGCACACTGCACACACTCACTGCACACAGCATACACTCACTGCACCCTGCACACACTCATAGCACACTGCACCCACTCACTGCACACTGCATACACTCACTGCACACTGCACACACTCACAGCACACTGCACACACTCACTGCACTGGACAGCACACTGCATATACTCACAGAACACTGCACACACTCACAACACACTGCACACTCTCAGGACACTGCACACACTCAGAGCACACTTCACACACTCAAAGCACACTGCACACACTCACACACTCACAGCACACTGCACACACTCACACACTCACAGCACACTGCACACACTCACTGCACACTGCACACACTCACAGGACACTGCACACACTCACAGCACACTGCACAGCACACAGTACACAACACACACACACCCCTATCTCTGGTGTCAGCTGCTATCTCCTAAATCACTCTTGCACACAGAAGAATAGAATGTCTGTGCTGTAGAGCAGGAGAAGCTATCAGGAACAAAAGAACACACACACACAGACAGAGACACACACAGACAGATAGACACGAACTCACACCTCTCTCACTAGACAGGGCAGGCTCCCCCGGCTTCCCCGAAAAGTTTGCCAGTGAGAGCGAGTTGAAGGAGGAGAAGCTGCTGTGCGGGGTGATCAGTGGCCAGGGAAATGTGAGTAAAATTGGCATGGAGAGGAGGCTGCAGCCCACAGCCTCGCACTCTCCTAGCACTGCCTGCAGCTGTCTGACTGTTGGAGACACGGGAGGAGGGAGGAGGAGGGAGGAAGGGATGGAGGTGTAGCACTGTGCAGCACAGTGCGATCCCAACTCTCCCCACTCTGTAGACACGGAACCCCGGGCGTGGCGGCCATTTTTTTTAAAAATTAGCGCGACCCGTTTGTAGCGCGGTCGGATTGGGTGGCCCCCGAGGACCTCGCTATAACGGGGCTGAGCTGTAATATTTATACAATACTGTCTGTGACTTGGGCACATAACAAATATCATTAAAAAAAACCTTGTATTAGTACTGTAGCATCAGTAGCTAATATTGTTTACCTTCTGATAGAACACTCGTCAGTTATATATCAATAAATAATGCTGGAAACCAAACCAAAAATGTCTTACCAAATGATATTAGGAAAAGTAACCTATATTGTACTTCCTTACCAGAGTATTATTAAGCACAATGATGAATTTATAAATAATTTCGAAGCTAGTTGGAGCAAACAACCTACCTCTTGTTCTGTCTCATTTCTAATTCATTAGCATTTAGGCATGAAGCTCGTTAAGCACGTTGAGGTAACTCTCAATGTATTACTTCCTGGTAAAACATTTTATAACTAAATAAATAAGTGGTGGAGGCTTTGCAAAGCACTAAGCTGCAGGCCCCTTATCACTCAAAGAACTCAAGGGGTTAACGTTCTACTGCTACCATTATAAAGAAAATGGGGCCTATTCTATAAACCTTGATAACCCACTTATCGAGGCCTTTTCGGCCAAAATGCCAACTGCTATTCAGTAAGCCTCGATAAGTGGGCGATAAAGGCATGAATCGCCAATTTTATCAGTCGTCCAAAACACATCGCCAGGTGAGCGGCGATAAGCCACTTATCAGGCGGTAATGAAACTCATGCAATTCTAGTTTATCGAGGCTAATGACGACTCTAGAATGGAGAGTTTCTACAAAAATCCTCGCGCCTGGAAAAGTTGACTTGAGGCTGGGAGAACCTGCTGAGAAGGCAGCGAGAGAGAACTTAGAAAAAAAAATGCTTTATTTCCTGCATTGGATTTATTCCGGGGGTTTCTGGAGCTGATACACATTAATACCAGCACCGGAGACCCCCAGCATGAATCCCATGCAAGAAAAATGCATTTACAGGCAACTTCATTACCTTAACGGCTGACCGTGAAGGCAAGGAAGGAGTTACTACCAGTGCCATGCTTATTGTGGGTAGCAGTTGTGGGTGAAGGTGGTATTTGGCCCTTGGTGAGTGTTTAGGCTTTGTGGGGGGTGGGGGGGGTCGCAGGTTGCGGGTTGAGTTAACACCTTCATTATTTTTGCGGTTAATACCACTAAGGTAATGAATGAGTTAACCCCTCCCGCTACCCACCCGGAAGGTATAAACAACAACCAAGGGCCAAATACCAGCTTCACCCATCCTTGCTACCCACAATAAACATTCAAAACACAACAACATTACAACATTACTACTTACCTCCTCTACCCCCAACAACCCCCCACAACACATTTAGTAAATTAATGGGGGAAATTATCCAGATATGGATAATAGCTCATTTGCCATTATAAAATCAAACATTAGCCAGCCAGCATAAAAAAAGTAAATACAACTTTCTACTTACCCCTGCCATCATGAAGGGTGTCCTCGTCAGCGTACTCCAGGACCATGTCCTCCATTGCCAGCAAGAGTACATGAAAAAATACAATCTTATGGTCCCTAACTCCTTAATCACCTTAGCGATTAATAACCGTTATAGTAATTAAGGGGTAAACACAACTTCCCCCGCTACACCGCTACACCTTCCTGGACTAACCACCCATCCCGGTCCCACTATACCCACGCTGTACCTATTGATTGGCACAGTGGTACATCATGCCAATATAATATGGGCATGATAAGCCAATATAGCAGTCAATGGTCAACCTAATACAAATCATTAAGGCCCAAAATAGACACAAATAAATACACAAGCACCTAAACACCCAACAATAAAGAACTTAAAAGCCTAATAGTACACATCACTAAAATGTATCTATCACCAAAACACCTATCCAAGCAAACTATTCAAGAAATAAAACCAGAAATAAAATCCCACGGTCCCCAGACATGAGATCAACGCAGTTCTGCTCCGGAGATCCGCTGCTCACCTACACAAGTATTAAAATTTGTATTAATATATTTAGATCACTGGCGAGATATGTGCCGGCCAGATCGCTGGGTGAGCCCTTTAGAGAGAGGCGATCATCATGTCGCTGGCTACTCGCCAGTTTCGGGCATTTTGCTATCGCAGGTATTCAAGGCTTTCTAAATACCGTGATAGCAACGCCAAAAAACTGGCGGCATAACCGACCCAGCGTTTTTTTTTAATGAAGGCTTATAGAATAGGCCCCAATGTGTTTTATTACATCATTGCACATTACAAAACTATGTTACTCAATTAAAGTCAAATGCATCAAAGCAGCTGAAAAACTGCAAGTAACATGGTTAAAAAGAGGGGACTCAAAAGGGAATAATTATAGTAATAATACATTGAAATGTTTTAGTTAGTGAATGAGAAAAAACTGAGCCCAAACTAGATTAAAGAAGGATAAGCCTAGATAATGGAGGATATATATATGTATACATGTATACATGTATACATATATATACGTATGTTGCTTGGTCCCCTAGTAGTCTATAGGATTCTCTATCGTAGTCGACTTTGTCCATGAGAACAACCCCGTCCTTGTCTGCCTGCTTAATGACTAGATTGTCATTGTCTATGAGTTCTTTCAGGATCACTTTTTCCTCTTTTGTTAAATTATCCCTTAGTTTTTTTCTATTTTGTGCCAGATTCTCAAAATCATTGTTGATCATCTAGAAAAAGACTGATGGGGACCAAACAACATACGTTAAACTTAAATCTAATCCCATCAGACAATTTACGGAGGAACTAAACTGTCTGTTAGACGAAGGGAAAGAACTGTAAGTGCTTAATGATAATGAATATAAGTTTCTGTACAGTGACAGGTCAAAATTTCCGGTATTTTACCACCTACCTAAAGTTCATAAAAGTGTAGTTAATCCCCCAGGCAGGCCCATCGTCTCGGGGATTGACTCACTAACAGCTAACCTGTCACTGTACATAGACAAATTTCTCCAGAAATACATGGTGCAACAAAGGGCATATCTGAGGGACACAACTGATATGATTAACATTCTAAATAAAGTTAAATGGGAGCAACACTTTCTAATGGCTACATGCGACGTCATGTCGCTTTATACATCAATAGAACATGATAAAGGTTGTGAGGCTGTGAAAAGAGTTTTATCAAGAGATACGGATTTGACTGAGATACAAGTGAAATTTATCATAGATGGGATTACTGTAGGTTCATTTTGAACCACAATTTTTTCTGGTATGGAGAAGAGTACTACCTTCAAAAATGTGGAATGGCAATGGGGACCAGGTTCGCCCGAGCTGCGCTAACCTATTTATGGCCATCTGGGAAGACGAGAAGATCTGGCAGGGTTAAGAGCTCGGGTCGGGCCTGGTCCTCTGGCGTGTTTCATTGACGACGTGTTTTTAATTTGGAAGGGGGGACAGGGCGACTTAGAGATCTTTTTGGAGTCTCTGAATGCTAATGAGAGTAACCTCAAATTCACTAGCAATTTTAGTGGCGACCAAGTCAATTTCCTTGATTTGGTCATCTTCATAGAGGAAGGCAATATAAAAACCTAACATACTTTAAGGACACAGACAAAAATAATTACATATTAAAATCCAGTTGCTACCTTCCCAGATGGATGGATAATGTGCCATCTGGGCAGTTTACGAGAATTAAAAGGAATTACAGTGATGGGAAACTTATCTAATACAGGCAAATAGACTGAAAGAGAGGTTTGTAGAGAAAAAGTACAATGAGGAAAGATTGGATGAGGCAATGCTCAGAGTGGAAAAGCTCAATAGAGAAGATTTACTAAAACCAAAAACAAAGAATTTTAGGAGAAATTATCAATTTGACTTTGCTTTTCTCACAAATTACAGTGGGGACGCAAAGGAAATAAAAAACATCATTAGTAACCATTGGGGTATTCTTAGAAATGACCCCTTTCTAGGTGGAATTATACCAGAAAAACCGAATGTGACTTTCAGGAAAGCGTGCAAACTCAAAAATAAATTAGCACCAAGTGCATTGAAAAGAGGTACTACAAAATCTAATCATTGGCTTCAGCATAGCAATTGATTCTTTGGCTGCACTACACGTAGAGCATGTCAGTTTAATTCAACAAATAAGACAGAATTCAGTTCTAATGTCACGGGGGGAAAATTCCCTAAAGAATCGTGTATTACAGGTAGAACAGACCATACCATCTATATGCTGGAATGCCCCTGTAAATTGCAGTATATTGGTAAAACTGAAAGACCTGTGAGGACAAGGATAACTGAACATCTAAGCAGTATTAAAAGAAAACTAGTCACACAGTGTCTCAAACCATTTCCTAGAGAAACACCAGGGAGAAATTACAGGTTTAACTTACACGGCCATTGAGTCTGTAAAACCCCATTGGCGGGGGGGGGGGGAGACAGGAATTTACAATTGGTAAAGAGAGAATAATTTTGGATTTACAAATTAAGAACCCTCTCCCCAAGGGGTGTAAATATGGAAATAGATGTTATACCTTTCCTGAGATAGATTATGTAGTTACTAACATTGCCTCTTTCTTTTTCCAATATTTTCCAACCTCTCTCTCTCCAGGAGATCATCACGTCATTTTTATTAGAGTTGTTTATGATTAATTTACTATGTTATTAACATTATATATCACTATGTATTTTTGTAATTAACATGTACTTTGCCATGTGGTGACTGCCGCATAGTATTAGATTTCACTGTCCCACACACCTCTGTATAGCGATCATTGTCAACAGTTTATTCCCAGATGTATCCACATCATTGTATTAATTGCTAAGTGTTTTTATGTATACCCTATATCCCTATAGTCCACTTATATGTGGCCTTTTCTCGCATGTGTGTTTTTGTAGTAAGTACCAATGGGTAATCATATTATATATATACATTTTGCAACCTTTTCTGGATATCACCATTAGAAAAGTATATATATTCTTTCTATTATTATTTTTTTAACAAAGATGTGAACATATCAGTTCCCATGAGTTCTCCTAACCCATTGATCAATTAAGGGTCAGGTTTTTTCAATTATGTTGGATACATATATATATGCTTGAAGTGGGAGGGGGCGTCATAATCGTGACAAAGCCATACAGTCTTAGTGGTGAAACGCGTAGAGGAGTGCCGCCGAGAGGAAGAGAGGAAGAGAGGAGTTGTGCCGAGCGTCCGCTGATCCCAGAAGCCTAACCGGAGGTGACGTTACGCTCTGGAGATCACCGGGGAATCGAGCTGCAGTCAGTGCAGCGTGTGACCACACAGCAGAGAGCTGAATGCGGGAGAGCTGTTACAATGCACAGAACGGAGGCGGCGGTGTGAGCCACGGCGGTATGTTATCCTCACTTCCTTCACTTATATGTGATGAATGCTGTTTTAAATTTATTTTATTGTAAGTGCGCATTTTTATTACGTATATAAAATACCTACCTTTGTACTATTGATCTGCACCATGGACATGTCCTTTTGTCTTTATATTTAATCACAATACAGAACATCTGGGGTGGAGTACATCAACGCCCAGACACAGGAGACCACACTACTAAAGATACCAATTGTT
>NC_134483.1:308363465-308448465 GCF_040206685.1 Ascaphus truei | reverse complement strand
CCACCAGATACTAACATAGCATCCATCGTCTCGGCGGCCCGAGTCGCCTCCTCTTGTCTTTACCTAGTTTGTAAGATCAGCCATGGTTCCCATGTTTTATAAAAGGCTGCTGTAGATATTTTTAGAAACTTTTCCATGAGCATTTCCTCATTAATCCTTTTTTTTATCATTTGCTTGGAAGGGGGTGATACCTTCCTCCAGGAGGCTGCCACTGCGCATCTGGCTGCTGTGAGAATGAAGGAGATTAATTTCCTTAATGGTCGGTCAATGTTCTCCATTGGCCTGGCCAGCAGTCAGTGGGTCAATGGGTATTGTGAGGTCCGTGACCTCTTTTATTATAGTTTGTATAGTAAGCCAATATTTCTGAATCTCTGGACATGTCCACCAAATGTGGGCCATATCTCCCTTTTGTCCACAGCCTCTCCAGCACAAATCGGAGGCTAGAGGGTAGATTTGTCTTATTCTCACTGGAGTAAGACACCAATGGAATAGTATTTTGTAAATATTTTCTTTTATAGTGGTACATATGGAAGTTCCTGAGGCCGATTCCCATATATCTTCCCAATCCTCTCTGTCTATAACTATATTCAATTCAGCTGCCCATTTGAGCATATACTCATGGGCAGGAGGGTCTGCTGATATCTCCATTTCAGCGTAGATTTTAGTTATTAGACCTTTTTGATGAGCACTGTTACAGCACAGCTTCTCAAAGTTGGTGAGAGAGGGGAATTCTAATGTCGGGGATAGTTTCTGTGTAAAATGCCGAATTTGGAGATATTTGAACGTGTCCAATTCAGGAATTTCGTATTTAGTTCATAGTCCCTGGTAACTCAGAAACTTTCCTAGGCTCAATAGATTGGCGACTGCCCCGATATCTCTTAGTTTGAATTGGTCGAATTGTTTAGATTCACAACCAGGGGGGAATTTGGGGTTATTGAAAATTGGGGTGAGTTGCGAATTATCGGTTGTGAGCTTGAATTTGAGTTTGGATTTCATCCAGACCTCCCATGTATGCCTCATCGCTCCTAATTTGAATTTACATGATTGCATGTCTCCTCTATTCAAGGTCCAAAGGCATGTTGGCAGCAAAGGCGTTCTGGCATAGTGTGACTCTATATCTAGCCAGCAATATTTACCCGGGTTGGCATTCCAAACCACCACTTGTCTTAATTGAGTAGCTTGATAATATCTTACAATATCTGGGACCCCAGGCCTCCTCTCGCTCTTGATGCCATCAGAACTGATCTAGCAACTCTGGGTCTTTTGCCCTGCCAAATAAAATGAAACAGCCTTTTCTGGATGTTTTTTAATTCCGAGCCGGGTACATGGACCGGGAGTGTCTGGAAAAGTATAATAATCTGGGGAGTATATTCATTTTGACCGAGATCATTCTCTCGATCCATGAGATTTGGTAACCTTCCCACTTATCCAAATCATTTTTGATTTCTCTGAAAACGGCCGGGTAATTGTGTTGATATAGAGAATGGTAGTTCCTTGATATATTTACTCCCAAATACTTAATGTATGAAGAACTCCATCTGTAATTGAAATTTAATTTTAGTAGTTTCACCTCAGGCTCTGGTAAGTTTAGGTTTAGGGCTTCGGATTTATCATTATTAATTTTATATCCTGATATTTTGCGAAAGTCCAATAATTCTCTTTGAAGGTTGGGAAGGGACGTTTGAGGTCGAGAAAGGGTTAAAATAATATCGTCGGCAAACAAGGATATCTTATAGTTTAAATTCCCAATTTCTATGCCCTGGATATTTATATTTTCTCATATTTTGGATGCTCTCCTTCACCAGACCATACTTGATGACGTCACCGACACGCCGAATTTTGGAAGCATTTGAATGATTATAAAGTCCTTAGAAACAGTGGGAGTCAGTATATATTATATTAAAAATGCTCAAGCATTCTGTATTAAACCATATAGCATGTCAGTTATTTACAGTTCTGTACTGCAATACCTGTGTCAATTTAAAAATATATATTTATCTTAAGTTTGTTTTATTTCGAATAGTTTTTTTTCTCTTACATAACTGACTGTGCACACAGCACTGTACATATAATTCTCCAGGCACAGTGGGTTCTGCCCTGTAGAGCTTACAATCACATTTACATGTAGGGGGTACAGGTATACAAGGTGACACTGGTAATAGAGTGGGAAAACCAGGTTCAAATGCCAATCAGCTGCTCCCTTAGTCAATTTGAGAAACATTTATTCTATAGGCAGTGCAATGTAGTGGGCATAAAAAAAGAGTTAAGCAATCTAACAATGTAATTGGCTTACATAGAAAGAATCAGTCATGCTTCAATCTGCTTTTATTAGCACTGTTACTTGTTTGGCGAATGGTAGCTTCATAATTACTTTACAAAGCACAGAACAGATGAAAAACAAAAATGCCGATTGACAATTACCTACGAATTGTTGAATCTTATCACAAAAGAGAGTACATCAGAATTGTAAAAATAAATAAAAAAAACATCCAAAGCATTTGGTAGCGAAAAAACATTACAAGTTTAAACATTTCTTTTAAATTAACGACTGTACAGTATAGGTTTCAAATTAATTTTATTTTTAGGTGCACCAGTCAGCTTCTGTACATTTAACCTACACCATTAAACATACAACTATCATTAGATCACTTAATGCCATCAGGTTTTAAACCTGCTCAAACCCAACAGCTTCACGGACACTTAACCAGCAGAGAAAAATGACACAAAGAATGCAGAAATTGATATATCCAATTATTTGTCTGCTTGATGTAAAGGAGACATATTGGTACATCTTGCATACATTTTGTGTAGTCGACAGTCTAAGTATCTCATTCATATGCAATAAAAATGAATTGTACACCTTACAAAAAACTCTACCCTACCTACTATTAAACCACCAAATACTGAATAGATTGGGGTCTATTCACTAAATTCTGCAGTGTTGATAGTATTTTAATTGAACAAATACAATTGTTTGTTATGGTTATCACATTTATCAAACCAATAGTGAAACTGGTATTTGAGATGATTAAATAGAATAGTGTTTTTGAACCTTACACGTCTGCATTAACTGTTGCGTATTTTTTAACAATGGCACAGAATTGAGGGTTACTTCATATTGGAAGTGTCACAATTGTCTGAAACAAACGCTACTTGTAGACAAAAAATTTGCCGATGTTTTCATAAATATTATTTGCCTTCATAATACATGTAGATTTGTCATGTCCACTCCTATCTCCTCCTTACCCCGACATTAACCTCTTCAAAATTGCAATAGAACATAAAAGGAAAATGACAACAGAAAATTGCCAATTTCAACTTTCTTGAATTATCTCTAAAAACAGTAAATCAATTGTTTTATAGCTACAATGTGACATTGCACCACTTAGTATATAGACTATTATCTATTGACTACATTTCAATGAACGCAGCCCTCTTACTGCTAGAAACTGTGCAAAATAATTGCGTACTGCAACTGTTATAAAGAAGGTTTATACAAAGCCATCCTGATAAATTGCCCCTGTATGTGGATAGCAATATCACATTGTGGTCACTGGTCGAAGTGGCTTAGAAAAATTAGTTGAACTGTGTTTGATTTAAAACAAACCTACACCTGCAAATCGTTATTAAGCACTGTGGCAAAGCTCTCTGGACTGTATATTAAAAAGGTTTAGTAGTAGAGAGAAAGGTGTACTCACGTGACTCCTTAGAAATGCCTCGGATGCACGCATTTAATGAAGTCAACCAGGGGGGGACAGCCGGGGCTGGCATCCCGGGCACCGTGAGTCAGGGGAATCGGCAGCCCAGACCCCCTGTGTGGTCGGGCCAATTATATAAAAAAAAGTTTTAAAAAATGGCGGCCATTCCCCGTGTGCATGCGCAGAGCCGATGTCCCTAAGCGCGCATGAGCGGGGCAACCAGGGTGTCCGGCCTGCTGCCTGTGAGTCCGCTCCCCCCACTCCCAAAGTGGGATGAATGGGAATCGCTGTTGCGAGCCCGTGCGCGCCAATTGAGCTTCCCCGCACGCGCCAATTGAGCTTCCCCCGCCCACGTGCCAAGCTTCCCCCACACGCGCCTCCTTCCCCAGGCAGCAGCTGTGGAATTAGCCCGCCAGTCTCGCCAAACCCGCCCTTCCCCCCCAGCTAACCACCTCCCGTGCCCCTCCACCCACGCCCCCCGACCCCACCTCCTGCCCTGGGCATCTGCCGCAGGAATATCGGGGGCAGGGGGGAAAGGAAGCAGGAGGCAGCATCAACCCGGTCAAGGTCAGTCACACACCCAGTCATTCAGTCACCCAACCAGTCACTCAGTCACCCACCCACTCACCCACCCACACACCCAGTCACTCACCCACCCAGTCACTCACCCACCCACCCAGTCACTATAAAGTCACTTCACCTACCCACCCATTCACTGTCAGCCACCCACCCAGTCACTGTCACCCAGTCACTGTCACCCAGTCACTGTCATACCCAGAAACTGTCACCCACCCAGCCATTGTCACCCACCCAATCACTGTCAAAATTCACTCACTCACCCACCCAGTCACCCACCGTCACCCACCCACCCAGTCACTTAACCCACCCACCCAGTCACTTACACTCCCACCCCCTCAGTCACTTACACTCCCAGTCACTCAGTTACTCACCCACCAGTCACTCAGTCACCAACCCACCCAGTCACTCAGTCACTCATCCAACCCACCCACTCGCTCAGTCACTCAAAAAAAAACACCCACCCAATCAATCGCCCAACCAGTCAGACACCACCCACCCAATCAGTCACCCACCCACCCACGCAGTCAGTCCCCCACCCACCCACTCACTCACTCAACCACACAGTCACCCACCCACCATCACCCACCCACCCAGTCACTTAAAAGTCACTTAACCACCTACCCACCCAGTAACTAAACCACCCACCCACTCAGTGTTCAATGCTCCTTTGATTTGTCATGGGCCCCATGATTTCTGTTGGCGGCCCTGCTGTCAATATAAGCACTCTCAAACCATTGTTCATCTTATGTGGGCAATATATCCTTCTACATATATCATATGAGACGGTGGTGTCGCCAAAGGTTCACTGCTATATTTGTTACTTCAACCATCTGGATAATAATTGTGTGACACCTTTTGTTTTCATATACTGGACAGTTTATATATTTATAAGGATATTAAGAACTTCTAATTATTAAGAACTAAGGATATAATATATAAACTGTCCAATATATGAAAACAAAAGGTGTTTGTTTAATATGTCCCCAGACAAAAAGTGAGAAGGGAAGATTGACACACAAATAGATGGTTAAATAGTAACAATTTATTTGTTAATAACAACATGTTTCTCTCTCTCTCGCTTCTTCTTTTTCAGTAGACTCTATGCCATAATGTTGATTAGTTAATATAAATGCGAAGTTGAATATGTCAATATGCTTCTGTAACATCATTAGCATAAAATGATATATAATCACTTAAATACATACACAAAGTAGAATATCCCGTACTTACTTTTATACAATAGCAAACATTAGATCCATTATTACTAAAGATACCCCACCTGAATACAGTCTACACAATCTGGAGCAAAATTATTTCATATTAAAACCACAAGGTAAGATGTAGATATCTTTGGTACCTATGTGGTTAAATATATGTATATCAGCCTAAAGACAATTAGTTCAATTAACATCTAAAATACTAGATTATTGGCCAAATAAATGCTGAAATAAACTTTTGATCCTTAATGAATAGGATATAGATATAAAGTGTCTATATGAAATTAACTTTATCCTAATGATCACTGTCTACCTATCAATGTTGTCAATTGAAAAAATGAAATGTGATGTATGTCAGCCATTTTAATGATTGATGCCACTATACTGTATAAACCACTGAGTAGTAGTGGGAGACAGACTCCTGACGAAGTTTGCAAAAACAAAAGCGTAGAGTGTGTCTTGCCAGACACTCTCAGCAGCAGTAAGATGCGTTATTCTGCCACAAGTCCACAACCGGATGTGACGTCAAACCCGGAAGTGACTTGTCGGTACCCAGGGAGACGCCAGTGAAGCAGGATACGATCAGGAGCACGCAAGGAGAGGCAGAGAGGAGACGCATGGGGTGGCACTGGGGAGCCCAGGAGGCCGACTGACACAGCTGGGGATCCAGCACTGGCACAGATGGCACACGAGGGAGTGGTGGCGGTGAGACTATCGTGAAGGTGAGCTATCTGTACACTGATTGTGTCATATGCTTTTAAAATTTGTACACATTGTAAGTGCATTTCTTACATTTTTTATACATACATTTTTTATATACGAGCTACGCAATGGTCCTGGTTATTCTTTTTTCTGAGGTACCAACTTCGTGATATTAGAGAAAGATTGCCACATTTGTGATATGCACTCATTTATCTACTACATTGTAAGTAGGCAGAACATAAGAACCAAGATTTACATCAAGTCACTGAATTGAAAACACCTGCACTTAGTTTTGTTTTTCTTTTTTTCTTCATGCATCCTGGAGTATTGCAGAAGTACTAATGTACACCATTGCCATCAAAGAGAGTAACACTATTCTAATTATAATATTTAAGTGTTAGATAATTATGCTAAATATAGCAATACGATAAAATTCTGCAATTACAGTACATGTGCATTTATTTTCTAGTTATTTATGCACAACATGCATTAGTTCACTTTGCTTTAAAGTTAAATATGATTAATTTATATTTTCATTTTGACATTTAATTAATTATTTTTATAGTTCTGCCTCCGTTTACAGTTCTATGTCTGTTTGTGTCAATGTCTAGTTAGACTTTCTTTCATCACTTTAGGTGAATAATATACAATAGGTATAGACACAGGCATATACACTTTGTAATAATCGTTAAATAAGTTTTTAACTGCCATTGACTTGAATGGCAGTTAACGCCGGATTGGGGTGCAAGGTATTGGACTTTAGTTAGTCTGCCTCTTTGACCACTGAATATACTGTAGTAGTGAATGTTTTATTTTCAATTAGAATATGCTTCATCATTTGAACATCCCAATTTTCTTTTCTTTTTCGCTGTACGGGTAGTAAATGGCAGCTCAAGTCTGCAAAATGAGTTAGAAATCACATATTGTTTTAACGGAATTTTGCACAATTCTGTAATGCGACTAACTGTCAAAAATATATCATTTATCATTCAACATTATATTATCTACATTATTTTAGCCCCATTGTTTATTATCACCTCAGTTTGTCTAAAGACAGAACAGATGCAAGAGCAATTATATTTTAGATGGTATATGGATATGGTTAGTAATGAATATTTATTTGCCTGTTGGGAAAATATGTACAATAATACCAAAAAGCAGCATAGAAGTGTTGCTGAAGAGGAAAAAATGACTTTCCTTTGAGCCAAATCGGTTATAAATTATTAAAGTGTAGAAACCCAGTGTATTGATCTGTTCTACAAATAGCGTCAGCCTGGCCCAAAATTGCTGGTTTGCCTACTTACCCTTCCTGTTTAGTTAACGAGGAGTGTGGTTAATTAGTGTATATTTCAGATTTGTCTGATAAATACATTAAGGTCCCCAAACACACACTGCTTGTGGATACATATCTAATATTGTAAACAGCTGTACCAAATATTGTTTCCTGCTTTCCTGGAGGTTGTAAATGCCAAACATAGAAAATAAAATTTTCTAGAATGAGGTAAGTAACACAGATTTCTGCAAATCACCTTTTATTAATTAACCCCTTCAGGTGGGCCTGCAATAAATACAAATACAATTAATTTCATGACCATCTGCTACTGAACAGGTTCAATAAATGGAGGTATCTGCCGCAGCATACTGTAGTGGGGTTATGTTTAAAAGAATACAAGTTGCAAAACGGGTGCAATAATTGTTCAAATACACGTAAATAGCACTGGTACAATAGAATGTTACCCAAGAGAATTGCTTAGAGAAATGCTTTGGACAGGAATTATTCTGATTTTTAAGTAGATAGGTGCACCTGGAAACACATTCAAGAAGTGACAAACAAAAGGTTTATTTACTTCACACCTTGATAACAAACATTCTTTTGTTTAAGTATCAGGGACTTCAAAACAACTTGTGTTTCCTGATTTAACATTTAGACCCCAATACACATTCCCCACAGAGATCATACTCCGAGAATTGTTGACCTGTCCACCATTTATGATAGAGCAGATATTTCTAGGTATTCCCATCAACTTGAAAGAGAAACACACACAATTTAGTTTGGATATATTTCCTCAACCAATCAGAACCCCCTGCATGTTCAGCTATGGGTTTAGAAACACATTTAAACCAGACAGAGTATTACTGTAGTTAGAGAAGGGAAAAGCAGAGAAGGAGATTTTGGAGAAAGAGCTATTGGAATTTCAATACATCACAGAAGGTAATTATGATCATAATTCTTGTGCACTTGTAAATCTGAATATATATATATATATATGTGTTTTATATATATATCTGTGTTTTATATTAATGTATGTTTAGATAGGATGAACTGCGTTATTGTTTTGTTGGGCCTGTAATAAGTACAAACCTTATAAGGGAGTATAATTAGTATAACCGTATAATTGTTATATTTTGTTGCTGTTCTAATAAATTACTGTTTATTTGGTTGGAATCCTCTCTATTGTGTCATTAAACGCTCATAAACCAGGGTGTGCATGTGTGGATATGTTTCCTATTTGGAAGACCTACTCATCTATTTCCTTAAAATAATTGTTTCACCCATAGTATTATATTAATTCTTAGAAGCCAGCAATACTTTTATAGATGAATACATTATAAATATATCTATATTTCTATTTCTGGATAAGGCTAAACATTATCGGTAACAGAATATTTGTTTTACTTGTGTAACCCCCCTCTGGGGACTACTAATTAAGGTATGGGGTTAATGGCCTTAATGAGTTTACTGGGGGGATCACTCTGGTATTGACCCTCCCCATCATGTGATGTAGGATGACTGTGCAGATGGAATTGCCACACTCTTGCAGGTCTTGTGACCAGTGATGTCACCATAGGGAGATCAAAGCTCAACCCAAGGTTATAGAAACAGGTTCCTCTGAGTTTTCACAAGAAAAGTGACTACTACCATATAATAGTATCCACACTATAAACCTGTCTAATACCAGGGGGTGCTCCCTGGAGTAAAGGTTAACATTATTGACAAACAAGAAAGAATTGAGTCCTACAAGACCACCAGAAACTAGAAATTAGGGCACTCTTAAAGGTGGGTACAAAAATGATTAATTTATTAAGCAAACATAAGACAGGTACAATACTGGCAAACTAGGAAAAAAACACTAAAAAACATTTAGTGAACCGTCTCATATACACATGAAAAAAATGATAATACAGAGAGTGTAAATGTTTTCCGGTGATAAACTGACAAATGTGTAATTACTGCACCGACACACTTTATTCGAGCAAATACCCAGTATGTACCTGGCAGATACCTGGAATGCGCCGCTCCTCACCTCTGACAAGCCCCGTTGCGTTTGCCTTCCCAGCCTGGGTTCATGCCTGGCTGACGGGCGGCTGATCTGTTAAATGATAATGATTAGGATTTAATAGGCTGCAATGCTTCGCGTGTCTACCAGATGGCATAAATTCATGAATTGTAATGCAGTATATATATATATACTGTGCAGTATTGCAGCCAGTGGGAATAAAATGCTTCAATCCCTGCCTGGAAAATAACCCAATATACTCGGGCAGAAAACAGTCACAAACCTCAATACACCCGGGTATACCCGAATTCGTGGGACTAGCCGAGCTCGAATAAAGTGTGTCGCCAGTGTATATTGTCTAACCACAAAAGGGTTAAACTAACTGCCAATAGAGGCAAACCACACGGCTATCCCAGTACTAGGAGGGGGAGCAGAAATAAAGCTCTCCTACCCTACACGGATACAGCTGGCCTGTAAATAATGAACAATAATAAAGCGGGGCAATCAGAATGTACTGCAAATGAAGGGATACAATAAATGCATAGTACACATTGTAATTCCTAACTTGCAGTAATGTAACAAATCTGTATCCACAGCATACTCTTCTAAATACCAAGTAACAATGCAATATGGTAACTAGGAGTACACAGAGGGAACATTAAGTAGTAACAATGTGTAGTTTCTGTTCCCAAAATAGTATCTGAAAACTACCAGATGTAAATATGAGGTTAATGCTGAAACTGGTGCAAAAGGCTACACAGAGTATCCTATTGAATGGCAACAATATATATTGTCAATTCCCAGAGTACACTCCTATGATTGTTTGGTAAGAATACAAGATACCTGCAGAAGCTAGTGTGATTGTCTGGTAAGAGAACACGATACCTGCAGAAGCTAGTGTGAATAATTAAGCAGAGTACAGTATCCCTTCACATCCACATAGAATGTCAGAAATGTCCTATTTATACAAAGAAATAGCCTCTAAGGTTTAGAGTAGTATTTAACCAGTAGCTTCGGATTCTTAAAAATCTATCACAAACTATAACATTGAAAGTAAGTAATTTGTTGCTCGGTCTTTATAAATTCACGCTTTTTAGCATTTTCAAAAGCTGAGCATTTAAACATCTCTCTCATGCACAGAAAATTAAGAGATTTATGTGAGACAAGATGCCAGGGAACCATTGTGCTTTTTATTGTTCCAAAGTGCCATGGAGCAGCCGTTCTTATTTAAATTCCTGCATGAGAAATATATGAGTGGCTGCCTACATTTTTACACAAATTCATTAGCATAGTTACTGAGGCTTTCTGTAAAGAAAATCCTTTGGGACATCAGCCACATTTAATGCTGTGTGTGTGTCTGACCATGTGGAGGCATTCATAGTTTGCTAAATCAAACCGCTGTATGTTTTGACACCTTCCATAGTGAGTCTATAGAGCAAGCCAACTACTTAGGTTCATAATGTATATTTATTGTTGCTTTATTGCATAGCTGCCAAACATGGTATATAAAAGAAATATGGAACAGAGAAGTTTGCTTGGTGTGAGAACAACCATTGAAGGCTAAGGGGCCTTTTCTATAAGCCTTCATAAAAAAAATCGCTGGGCCGTTTACGCCGCCTGTTTTTTGAGCGTTGCTATCACGGTATTCAGAAAGCCTCGATTACCTGTGATAGCAAAATTCTCAAAACGGCTGAGTAGCCGGCGATGTGATGATCGCCTCTCACAAGGGCTTTCCCAGCGATTTGTTCCAGCTGCAGAGAGAGCTGCGTAGAGCATTTAAATGTCTCTCGTCACGTAACCGTGGGAATAAAATGCATAGGAGATACCGGCACCCCATAACGGGGCCTGTATCTTGGGAAGCAGGGGGTCCCCGGACCTCAAATCAACGCAGTTCTGCTAAAGAGATCCCCTGCTCATCTACATTTAGTATTAAAATTGATATTAAAAGAGCTTCATTGCCTTAGAAGCTAGCCGCTAAGGCAATGAAGGGGTTAACCCCCAATAGTCTGTTTCTTGGGGCAGAGGGGGTGGATGAAGGGGGTCGTAGTCCCAGGGTGGATGGTTTGGCCTGCCTGGAAGGTTGCGGGAAGAGTTAACCCCTTCACTACCATTGCGGTTAAGGTAATGAAGTTGCCTGTAAATGCATGGGATTTTTTTTGCATGGGATTCATGCCGGGGTCCTCCGGTGCTGATATTAATGGGTATCAGCTCTGAGACTCCAGGCATCAATCTGATGCAGGAAAAATTCATTTTTTTTCTAAGTCTCTCGCTGCCTTCTCAGCAGGTTCTCCCCAGCTTCATGCCAACTTTTCCTGGCGTGAGGATTTTGGGAGAAACTCGCCATTCTAGAGCCACGATTAGCCTCGATAAACTAAATCGAGGCTACTAAAATTGCACGTGTTTCTGAACCTGACGATAAGTGGCTCATCGCTGCTCACCCGGCGATCTGTTTTTGACGACTGAAGAAATGGGCGAATTATGCTTTTATCGCCCACTTATCAAGGCTTACAAATAGCAGTTGGCATTTTGGGTGAAAAAACCTCGATAAGTGGGCTACGAAGGCTTATAGAATAGGCCCCTATATACAACGATCCATCGGAAGGGTGAAGTCAGTGAATAACTCACTACTCAACAGTTTAAGTAGAAATATAACTTCATGGTGAAGTGTAACAATTGGCTCATATCTACATAGTGGTTATTCCAACACCTTCTGGTTCCAGAAGACACCTTATGGCTATTCATTTGAATCTGCTGTGAGGTGTCCTATGGGTCTGGACAATTGATAAACCTTCAGTACATTAAAATACATTCAATGTAGGTGATGCTTCCAATTTAGGACAAAACAGCCTAATTTTAATTCTAGCCCTTAAATCCCACTGAAAACTGCTTGTCACGAAAGCAGGGACACAAGTACAGTATGCTCATTTTATGTACAACTGAAAGAGTTCAATTCTGTAGTTGCAAATTGGAACATCACTATTAAGCTGGCTACAAATAATACAGGGCTTCTGACTTTTCAAAGTATGTTTTGAACATTGTAGTGCAGTATTCGATATGTTAGTAGTTACATCTAAGACATATTCTTTTCAATAGAAAAAAATTGAGCAGGAGGGCCTTTGTCTTTCACAAGTAGGGATTTTCCCAGCCACTTTCATTTTTTGTTTGATTATTTTACAATTCATTGACCCACCACAAAAATGGTCTAGGTCATTAGAAGAAAAAGAAAACATTTCAATATTGTTTTTATAGTACACAGCTGCTTTATATATCTTTATCAAAACTATACAAGAGCAATACAGGGCATATAGTACCTTAATGTTTAGTTTTTTTACATTTTCCATAAATACATACTAAACATTCATGGTTACTACATGGTTCTCTGCCAAAAGACACCTTACAGCCCATTTAATCGAATGGGCCGTAAAAGTGTCTTCCAGTACCAAAAGTGTCATATGGCAAAGCAATGCTTACTATATATGGCCCAAGGTGACTTCTGGCACTAGAATGTGTCTTACAGAGTAGCAGTGCTTAGTAAATATGGTCCTAAATCATTAGACAACAATTGTATTGCTCACTAAACAGAATATGGAAGTCATTTTATACTCTATCTTTCACAGTCCATGGGGAGCATGTACTGTATGGAGAAAAAACAACAGTGCAAATATCTAAGTGCAGATGATAATTATATGTGAATAAATTCATTCTATACTCTACATATGGAGTTTTCAAAATTCCTTTACCCAGCGAAGATTTGACAACGACTGACAGGAAAGTTGTAAATGACAGAAAGGGAACACATACTTGTATTATTTCCCCTGTACTGGGAAAATCAGAGGATAGAATGTCTACGTCTATCCCCAGCATCACTTGCTACAGTACCGGTGAGAACTTATGAGATTCCTCAGGATTACACATAGGGCATGGAACATTAACTGGCTCATATACAGTATACAGTATGCCTATTGCTCATAATCATATAATAAGTTATGTGTTGCAGCCCGTGGCTCCGGGAAAAAGTTTAGCGCCAACACTAGAATATGGAAGACCTCACAGATCTTGTTCCAGATGTGTGAAGGTTTATTAAAGTGTGAGGTCAACGTTTCATTCCGGGCATGGACCTTTATCAAGGTGGAAATGTTGACATAGCACTCTAATACAAATTCACTTATCAAGTGTCAAGAGTTCTTCAATTTTCTACCATATATCAAGATAAAGGTCCTCTAAGGGATCAACACACAGTATTTGATATGTGAGAAATAAACCTCCTCTACATTCAAAAGCCCTTTGAGTACTGTCTTCATTTCATGAACTCTGCAGTCACACCTGACAGCTTACCTGAATGGACCACAAAGTGCCCTGCTAAATCTGACTATACATGTACAGTGTGTATGTGTGTATATGTGTGTGTGTGTGTGTGTGGTTGTGTGTGGTTGTGTGTGTGTGTGTGTGTGTGTGTGTGTGTGTGTGTGTGTGTGTGTGTGTATATATATATATATGTATATGTTTGTGTGTGTATATAATATATAAATTATAGAGATTAACCCAGCCCTCACAGGGTGTGGTTCAGGCATTTCCCTCTTCTCTTCAAGGGATGAGGATGTAAGCGAAGTCTCCTCCTGCCTGGGCGCAAGACGTGTTCAGTCCCTCATGGGCTGGGTGCATTCCACTACTCTAGTGAGGCCTGATCATTACCAGCAGGCCTGTACCCTGCAGGAGCCTGGAAGCTATCCTGACAACGGATTGTAATCGCTGTAAAAACATCATGCAATGGCTGCAGAAAAAAGACCATCCATATTTATATATCTGGCTGAGTCACAATCTATTAGCCAGATGTATGGAGATAAAAGACTGTCATGGTGGGGATTGCCTTAATTTCTTCTGGAGATCACTATGGCTGGATGCGCTGACACAAAGAAAGAGCATCCAGGATCACCATGAGCCTGTCCTGTTTCCCCATGCCATCGCGGAACATTCAGCATCTCCTGAGCCGAACAGGTATTTAGCACCACACAGGACTGTAGCCAGGGTAATGTTTAATAGATATAAGTGTATAAGTATACATTTTCCTTAGGCCTGTTTTTCAAAAATGTCTAAATACTTTTTTACACACCTCTAACATTGAAGGTAATAGAAAGGCAATAAATCTCCCGTTATCTTTCCGCTCAATGTAGGTAAAATGAAAACAATTCCATATCTGAGGTACAGCGATCCCCTTTGCATATGACAGGTTTTTATGATTTGGGTGATAAACTTTTATTCCTTTACTCATTTTTAAAGACATGTCTAGTTTCATGATGACAAACGTGTGACATTCTCTTCCTTCGAGGTCATCCCCTTGCCCATACGCCCTGACAATTACATTCTTTAGACAATGCCATTGAGCATCACTGAAACTTATCAGATCTTTTTTTTTTCCAGAGATAAAAATAGCCACCAAGTGAAAGTTCAAAGTGAAAATAACAAAACAATGATGACACCATACTGTAGCTTCATGTTTTCAAAAACCAATTTAACTAAACCTTTTAACTACTTTGTTGCAAGAGGAGTCCAAAACAAATCGTTTTGTGTGGCCCCTTTTAGCTATCGCCGAGTCTAAATATTTAATGGGCTAGAACACCACCAGATTATAAATTATTATGTTAATTTCAATGGGAAAATTGTTTGTTTTTTTCTCCAAAATGTGACACAATCACATATTGGGCTTCTAACGTAAATAGACTGCAGGAGAGGAAAAGTGAGAAATGTGTTATTTACAGAGTGGATATGGGGTCCAGAAACATATTTGTTTGCCACTCGGGCCTATCGTAATCTTGTTTACTCCTGACCCGGCATACTGGAAAATGATGTGACAACATTATCATTGAAACCTATATGAACTCTGTGAAATACAGCAGTGAGATGCCTGGGTATGTTCAGGTATCTGTGAGAAGTTGGAACAATAGGACCCACTACATCTGTAGAGCTGACAATGTACACAGACTGTACATAGAACTAATTGTGCCAGCTACATTCTATGTATATGCTATGCAGGGTGCTGACAGGGGGGGACAGCTGGAACAGGTGTTCCCGGCCCAGAGGCTGTGTAGGGCATTGCAAGTTGGGTCAGACATCTGCTAGGCCTGGCTGCCGGTTGCGGCCGGGCTCCGGCTCTCCTTCAGCTGCCTGCAGGCCTCTCCCTCATTGTGTCCCATGCCAAGCTTCCACCTCTGGCCCTCTCTGATGTCAGTACACCAGAAGTAAGATGGCTTCTGGTGCACACGAGCATGAGAGAGAGGCCCAGTGCGTGATGACGGTGGAAGCATGTGGGACACAGTGAGGTAGAGGCCTGCAGGCAGCTGAGGGAGAGCCGGGGCAACCGACAGCCAGGTCTGACCAGATGGCGGGTAACTTGTAGTGCCGGCTGGCCATGCCCCCACGCAGCCTTCGGGCCCTGTCTGAGACCATCCCCAAGGTAAGTATTTTTTTTAAATATATGTATTGGGGGAGTCGGGTGATTTTAATATGTATTGGGGGGAGCGGGAGGATTTTAATATGTATTGTGGGGAGCGGGGATAGTTTAATATGTAATGGGGGTAAGTGGGGTCTTTAAAAATTTATTGGAGGTAGCGGGGGTCTTTTTAATGTGTATTGGGGGGATTGGGGGTCATTTTAATGTGTATTGGGGGGAGTGGGGGTCTTTTTCATATGTATTGGTGGGAGCGGGGTCTTTTTAATATGTATTGGGGGATCGGGGGTCTTTTTAATATGTATTTTGTGGGGTAATTGATGGAAAGTGGGGGCGTGAGAGGGGTGATGGAGGAAGGGAGTGAGGAAAAGAGGGAGTAAGAGTGAGATGCAGGGAAAGAAAGACATGTGAGACAGGAGGGGGGGGTGAGTGAGTGAGACGGAGCAGAAATACATGGGTAGAGGGGGTTAGTGAGGTCTAAAATGGGGGGCTCACGATACTGATGACACGGGGGGAGAGGGGAGCTCCTGATGTAACTCTAGTCCTGGGCCCCAAGAAATCTGTCTGCGGCCCTGATGCTATGTACAATGTCAATGTTATATAAGATAAATTACCATGTGAAATCATGACGCGCCTACAACCCCACTTAAAAGAAGACCGATAATACGGATAGGTAGGGATACAATTTCAATACATTGATATATCAGGTTCACATGTCACAGCTGTTTTGCTGTATTACATAACAGTTTATATTTGCCTCTTTGACTTATCTTTCAGTCTATGTGTTATACTTTCTTTCACTGCAATACACAAGCCCAAATGCATGGCAAGATCTGATTTGCTACAATTATTCATTATTGCAATGTTACTTTCTGTTGGACCACTGTTTGCATTGATGGTAACAACCGACAATACAACTTTCTCATTAATTAACACGAACGTGACTGAAGGAACCAACAAGAACACATTGCAAAGTAACAAAAGGTTTTGTCATAAATAATGGCATATAAACAAGATGAAAACAATAAATGATGTAAGTATTATACAACTGGAATCTTGGCATACAAATGTTCATGAACGAAATTTAAGAACAAACGTAACTTCTATTTCTAAAGGTGAAAAATGACCTCTAAACCTTTTCTTCAGCAGTTTATTTCACCAATGAATAGTCAATAGAGCAGCAAGAAACAAGAATTCTTCAAATAAATATATTATGTGCTTACAATGCAAAATGTCAAGAATCACCTTCATGCTCAATGATCAAAGGTACACAAAGGCAAAATACTTGATGTCCGAAAGTTCATTGAATGGAACCAAGAAGGACAGACCTATCAATCATTGTTTTGCTTCTTTGCTTTGTATCTAGCCTTAGAATTATATCAAAGCAAATAATTTACATAAGGATTGTCAAAGGTGTTAATAAACTGAACAAAGCAGATACACATTTTCCTATTGATAGAAAGTGACTGTAGCAAAACCTTTTTATTGGACTTGCTTAAAAGTTAACACCCTTTTTCAGTGGGGTGGCTGCATTTTTTTGATAGATTCAAAATATTTGATGAAGGAGTTAATACATCCCAAAAGACTGTTTTATTTTTAAATAAATCTTGTCTTATCTTCAGAGTGAAGCTTTTGACAATCTATGTAGTTCTTACTTTCATCAGAGCCAAAAAGGAATACATTATGTCAATATGCCAGTACTCGTGGTTCTATTTATCTTAATTTGTATCATGGGAGCAAACCTTAGGACATGTGACTATAGGATTTGACCAGATGGTGGCAGAAGGGTCTGTTTCATGTTGCTGACCAGAAACCTTCTGTAGAAATAGACTGTAAATCTCTCCATGGATTTATCAGTGGATTCCCCATGCCTAACCCGTGACAATCCAGAGCTGTCTGTTCCGGGGCAAAGGTGGCATCCAAGTCAAGGTGATCTGTTCACATTGTTATATTTTAATAAAGAGCTCATGTCGATAGTCAGTAGCAATGTATGTGCAACTGAAAGACCAGGTGTGAAGAGTCTTGCCTGTAACTGGTAATGCCAATCAAATTCATTATACAGATGTAGAAAAAGTTATTGTTGTAAATAAAAAATGTGTTAAATGACGCCGCACAGTGCATCATTCGCCGCACAGTGCATCATTTCACATGTTTCAACATTTATTATAATGGTGCTGCGTCAAATCTCACGCTAAATGGAGAGATATCTCAACAGAGCAGATATATTTTCTAGCACAGGGAAACATATTGAATCTACTGGCCGTAGCTGTTTGGTCAGCAAACTAGTGTCTTTCACTATATTTGCCACATGTCAGGTACTTTCAGTACAGGTTGCCAAAAGGAAATTGAAAAAGGCGAGGATTACTACCTTATTCGCCAGGGCTCAAGGGAGAGCACTACACTCATAAAAGATCATTGTAATGATGATAATCACATTAGATTATATTGTAAACTCTTGGGGGCAGGGACTTCTTTTCCTAATATTTATTTTTATGTTTGAAGTGCTTATGTTCTACATCTCACATTATTTCTCATGTCTTTAACTGCTGTGAAGCGTGACAGATGTAGCAAGAATTACTGTTGCCTGGTCCGTAAAGAAAACACAAGTGTAAATCGCTGGCATTTATTTGATATTTTGCAGATCCCTTGCGGCAACCTTACCGCTATCATAGACGAAGACATTCAGTGTGCCATCTGCTGGGCACACATAATAAATAGCAATTACATAAATAACCCCGCAAATAATTCTGCCAGCTGACTGTAGCTGAGCCAGGTGACTGTAGCTGAGCCGGGGATGAGCCACGGGGAACAAAGTGCTCACAAAACTGTAATCTCACACCTTGCCACGGTCACGGGGACACCAATTCTGGCTACATCTGTATGCACATGGATAATGTTATACAAATAAAGATATGCATACATACAAACATACAGACACATGACCAAAACATTATGTTGCCCAAAGAAATAGGAAAAGTAAACATACAGTATTCAACTCAATTTTGCGACCAATCATATTTTTACATAAAGCATACTAATATATTTCCCTCACATTTTGAGCAAATTTTCAAGAAAAAAATAATCTTCAATTTTAAAATTTCACCCTGATGCCATTTGTATGTTACAAACGTCTGAAATGTGTTGAAAATGAAAGTTGCTGCCAACCAATTATAGAATGGCATATTTATATACTTTTGTCCTAAATTATTTATTTATTTATTTATAAAATATTTTACCAGGAAGTAATACATTGAGAGTTACCTCTCGTTTTAATAATAACTCAGTTTGCAAATATTAGATATGGAAATACTGTGCATTGTATATGTTATCTTTATATCATGTCTACAATGGCAATGGCTCAGATTGTTTTATTGGGTAAAATCATAACTAAAGGGTATAGGAGATTTTTGTATAAAAGTTTGGAAACTGCTCTGAGCGTTCTGCTTTTTGAAGCTTGCATAGAACACGATGTAAATTAATGAAGTATTGGTTTGAAAAAAATATATCTAAAAGCCTCTAAATCTGTACTAGTTCTTTAGACAGATGATTAAAAAGCAATGTTAAATTAGAGGGGAATTCATTCTCAATTATTTTAATTAAGTAATAGAAGGATATTTTAAAAGCAAGAAAAAAGGAAACATATAATTGAGCCTTGTAATCGCAAACCTGGAACTATTGGGTTATTTAAAACACAGTATGCACATTTATTGTCCTAGTTGAGCTGTTAAGGTATCTATGGCTGGTGAATCTAACTAAATACATTAAACTAGCAATGCCACTTTAAAATATGCAACCACTTCAGTACCAGTATGCATCTGTGCTACTACTGGTCTCAGATCCATTCTTCTACAGTCCTCACATTTGTTTTAACCCCAGTTTAACAGACAACAACAAATCTAGAGTTTCTATGTGCCCCAAATAAAAGGTTTTAAAATTAGTGTGGAACCTATACCTGTTCTCCCAACATACTTTTACCCTTTGCATGCCCCTGAGCTGCCCCTGAATGTGCCTCGGCACACAGACTAACAACCACATTTCCCTCGTTCTAATTCAAAAATGGAGTGGTCATGGGACACAGGTGGATTTGGAGCGCTTTCTAAACGTACCCACATCTGAATCAACTGCTTTTCAACATACGGAGGATCAAGAGACACTAGTCCGGCACTTAGGGGGATTATCTAGAAAGGAAGTAAGTTACCAACTACACCAGACAACTATCTTAAAATATCTACGAGTGAATATAATCCTGAGGAGACTAAGGGTTAATTTACGCCGACCCAATGTCAAAGTAATACACAACATGTCTTGAGATGACATCAGATACTGAATAAATGCTCCATAGACTTGATGGCCCTGACTATTGCGAGCCTAAATACAGAGTAAGTACAGCGTTAGTAGAGATTAGAAAAGAGATTGCACGGATACAGGCAGACCTGGATCAAAAATTAACTACTGAACAAATTAAGTGTCTTAAAGAGGAAATTGATTCTTACGAAATCCAGGGGGAGCATGGGGGAGAGAAGAAAACAGCGACACAGAAAATTTAAGTGCAGACGTAGGAACAAAGTGGAAATGTAGAAGTTGTATTCTTGGCCCTATGCCCAGCCTACTCACAGGAAATAAGTTATCACAGAGCGTTGATGGATAAAATCCTCCAATGTCACAGCAGTAGATGTATACTCCAACCAGAAAAAGAGAAGAAGGACTACATAGCACAGATCAATTATATTAAAGGAATTCTTTATATTAAAATGTAGAAAACAATAGTGCCAATAAAAACAGGCATGTATCACTAAACAAGTGAACCACAGTAGGATCGCAGAGTCTCTCACCGCCTCCTGCAATGTGTGGGGTCACCCGCATCAGCTGTAGAGGATCCCCCGCCTTCCGCGCTGAGTGCCGGTGTCTTTAGTCAGCTGGGAAATTAAAGAGGAAATTGCCATATTGCGTATTAACAAGAAATGTTTTAAAAGATTTTGAAGATATTGAAGTATTGAAATTGAGGAAGTTTAAAAGGGACACACTTGATTAACTGTATGACAAAGTGTACGATTGGAAAACTACATATTGACCAGCTAATAGACCAGACACAAACTAATTTGTCAAGGCAACAACCTATTGAATTATCACTGGCTGAGTCATCATCCTCATTATCTTCTGAAAAAAGTGCACAAGCACCATCGACTCCTTTATTAGGACATAAAGGAAGACCAGACGGGGCCACAAAATCAAAGGCCAGGGCAGGAACGACAGTCAACACCATGACCGAGTTAAAAGACAAACAGTGGTAAATATCTTATCTACTAATCTCCCTACATCATAAAGTACTTGAGAAAGGCTTGGGTTTTGTACCCACAGTAAAAGGTAACAAATTTGATTGCAAGGTAGAACTATTCAATTTTTTTCGCATGGAACGCCCCCCTGTGAGGATCATACGCAGTCTCCACCCCGTCAAGATCCGTCACCTGATTGGGTCTTGCTCCTCTCCTGCCTGCAGGAGTAATACTGTGCCTGATTCGCCGGTCATGCTATTTAGGCTCAGCCTCTTCCACCAGGAAGCTGGCTGAGAGTAAACCTTGTGACATTTGCTGGTCGCAAGCACCATGCCTTGTCTCACCATGCCTTGCCTCATTTATCTTGGATTTTGCTTCTGTCTCCAATCCTTGACCTTGGTTTCCTTACGACTAACCTGCTATCTCAAATCCTCGACCTCGGCTTCCCTACAACTACCCAGCTTCCTCTAATCCTCAACCAAGTCTTGTCTTCAACAATTCCGCATTCTCCTACCTGGACCCAGCGATCCACGACTATGAACTTGCACACCAAACGCGACCTCGCGCCTCTAGGTCGGTGTTTCCTAATCCCCACTTCAGCCTCACTGTCCTGTCCAGTTTGTGGTGAGCATCCGTTACATCCCCAAACCGCAACTACCAGTCTTTCTTCCAGCATGGAGCATAATGAAGAGCCTCTGATACAACTGTACTTAAGTATGCATAATTTGGGTAAATGTCAGAAAAGGAGCAATTTTTGTCCACCACTCACTAATCCCGCACTCACTGCTTTCACTAATCTAGTCACTAGCGATGTAGAATCTCTAAAGTGGCATACGCATAACAAGTTTAATAATTTTAGCCTAACAAATCAACTAACTTCAGCCGTCTAGAGTATAAGACACTTAAAGAACAAGAACAGAATAGACGGACTAGGGGCGATCGATAGTGTTTATGGACAGAAGTTATAAACACCAAGAAATCATGCGGCAGCTTGCGAAATGTAACCACTATCGAGTCCTCTCTGCAGACCCAGTTTTAATTTACAGACCATTATCTCTAATGTATTCGAACAAGCTCATGCAAATAATATTATCATGAAAAAACAGAAAGATTTCTTAATTTCAAAACATGCGGTTACAGCAGTTATATGTGTACTACCAAAAATAATAAAAACATACAGCTCAACTCCGTTATAGCGTGGTCCTCGGGGGCCACCCGAATCGACCGCGCTATAACTGGGGTCGCGCTAATTTTTAAAAAATGGCCGCCGCGCGCCCAATGAGGAGGAGGGGGGAGGTGGTGGAGCGAAGCGCCGGCAGCCCTAAATGTCCCCTAGCAGCCACTGCAGTTCTCCCAGCATTCCCCACACTCCCCTCAGCAGCTCCGCACCATCCAACCTCGGATCCCCGCAACTATCCTCCAGTCTTGCACCAATCCCCCCCCCACCTATTCCCCCTCCCAACCTCGCACTGATCCTTGCACCGCCCCCCTAGCCTCACGCCGATCCCCGCACCAACCCCCTGCCTCGCGCCAATCCCCCAGCCTTGCACCGTTCCTCCCCCCCCAGCAGCCCCACAATGCCCCCAAAGGTGGGCTGTAACTTCAAAGGTGGGGGGGGCTATGTGTGTGGTGTGTGCTGTGTGTGCTGTGCTGTGTGCTGTGTGCTGTGAGTGCTGTGTGTGCTGTGTGTGCTGTGAGTGTATGCAGTGTGCTGTGAGTGTATGCAGTGTGCAGTGAGTGTATGCAGTGTGCAGTGAGTGTATGCAGTGTGCTTTGAGAGTTTGCTGTGTGCTGGTGCTGTGTGTGCTGTGAGTGTATGCAGTGTGCAGTGAGTGTATGCAGTGTGCTGTGAGTGTATGCAGTGTGCTGTGAGTGTGTGCTGGTGCTGTGTGTGCTGTGAGTGTGTGCAGTGTGCTGTGAGTGTGTGCAGTGTGCAGTGTGCTGTGAGTGTGTGCAGTGTGCTGTGAGTGTGTGCAGTGTGCTGTGAGTGTGTGCAGTGTGCAGTGTGCAGTGTGCAGTGTGCAGTGTGCAGTGTGCAGTGTGCAGTGTGCAGTGTGCAGTGTGCAAAATAAATATTTTTTTTAATTATTATTATTTATTTATTTTTAATTTGGGCTCCATGCTCAAACCGCGTTATAGCGGATCCGCGTTATAGCAGATCGCGCTATAACGGGGTTGAGCTGTACAAACAATTGGCAGACTGATTGTGGCTGGCACAGATTCAGTGTTCCAACCACTGGCAATCTTTATACTGTAGATCAATTCCTTCTACCTTTGGTACATAAAACCATATCATACATTAAGGACACTACTGATTTTCTTTTAATTTAGGAACAAACACAAATCCAAGATGGGGGTATGCTATTATGTACACTGGATGTCTAGACTCTATATACAGCTATCCCATACTCCAAGGGCATACGGGCCACTAAATTAGCATTGGAATACACTACACTGCTGGTACAGCTAATAGATTTTATAGTTCTTTTACTTATGATAGTATTAAGGAAGAACTATTTAAGATATCAGAGAATATTCTATGAGCAAATACAAGGAACAGCTATGGGAGTCAATAAAGCTCCTTTGTACGCCAACCAATTTATGGCCAGCTTTCAGAACACCTACAGATGCAGTGGCCGTTATTCGAACACTTCACGCATTGTATACCTCATAATACCCATGTCATGGCGTGTGATTTCTTCCAACCTTCCCACCCCTTCCCGTCAAGACACAAGTGCAGAAAATGGCATTTTAGTGTTAAACAGTGTTAAACACTGATTAAACACTGAAATTGACCCAGTAGCACTGTAGCACAGTATTGTACACATTACAATTCATTCATTTCTGCCACGGATACAAAACAGAATCCATGAAATTCATACAAAGCAACTGTGATAAACACGTGTGTCTTGGGTGATTGGCCGCGTTAATGATGCATGGAATACAGCAGAGCACACGAAAATGGCGCCGTGATTTGTTCGAATAGTGGCCGCTGCATCTGTATGTGTACACATCGTCACATTACACAAACCATGTGGCAGTATGTTGCCACTGCATAGATGATATTTTTGTGGTCTGGATGAGTAATACTATGGAATTTACACAGTTAGTACAATATCTATATACACGTCACTCCACAATTAAATTCACAACAGAAAGTGATAAAATCATGGCCAACTTTTTGATGTGAAAATACTTTTAGAGGATAAAACAGATTTAGATTAAAAAAAACGGACTGTAATAGTTTTCTACATGCAAACAGTTTTCACACACATGGATTCAAAACAGGTTTACCATATAGTCACATGATTTGAGTGAAAATAATTGTGAGTGATGAAGAAACATTACAAACTAGATTAAAATAGGTTAAAGGACAATTTGCAGCAAGGACCTGCGACATAAGCAGACCTGCGCATTGATTTTAAATCTAGAAGAGAGAGACCTCTAAAATTCTTATCCATGCTATCTGAAAGGGCTTCCCGTTTGTTTATACATACAACTTTCAATCTAAACAATTACACAAAATTGTGTTAAAACATTGGCCAAATCTACAGATTGATCCACTTGTGGGACATCTATTTAAAGAGAGACCCATTTTTGCTTGCAAAATAGGACGCAATATTAAGATGCGGCATTCAAAGCAGATGCTAGCACAACAGCACGACAAATGTTTATGCTGACCCCTACTTTTGGCAATAACCCATGTTTGAGCTGCGCACAATGCAGTGGGATAATCCGGATAACATTTTTGTACATCCATATACTGGGAAGAATGATAAAATACCAAGTTTCTATGTTTGAGTACCTACAGTATATAGTGTATTTGCTGAAATGTCCATGTGGACTTATATATGTGGGAAAGATGAAGGAACGAGTATCACAACATAAAATAAAAATACGTAACCTTTGCAGTGACACCTCGGTAGCAAGGCATTGTAGATCGACTGGACATAGTCTGGCACAATTAAAATATCAAGTGATTGACAAGGTTTCACTATCTCCATGGGGGAGGGGGGTCGACAGGGAAATACTTTTATTACAACGTGAGGCAAAATGGACTTACACACTGGATTGGGTGACTCCAAGGGGATTGAACGAGAGGCTGGAACTTGACTGGTTCCTTTGAAGTTGTGTAGTTTCATTTCACTCAGGTGGACGCTGATTATGTTATAAATCCAAAACAGTATACTTGAACATTATGCTGAAATGTATCTGTTCCACTCCTTTTCCATGATGGTCAGGATACACACTTTTTTTTCCAATCTGGAAGCCATTACCCTTGGATATACAGAAATCTCTGCTCCATGGACCTGACAAATAAGGTATTATGGTAGACATTCAATATATCTGTTATATCCCTTGAACCTCAATAACACATCCTGGGTGCTGGGTAACAGCAGTTGATATCACCATAGAAGGGGCACTAATATAAATACAATCAAATTGGGTTCCAGTGGATACTGATCATATGAACATAAGTGCATACGGAAGATGAGATGACACATATCTGTGGAAATTGCTCTAATAAAGTTAATGCATACACTGGATTATTTCAAATATAATCAGATTTCTGGATAAAAGAAAGAAATAAAGGCTGGTAAAAGAAAGGAAATTGTGTGTAAACTCCTATGAAAACGGAGCCACCTTTTTCATTTGCTCAAAGTATTTTGAATTAAGGCTTCAGTCTTAAAACTACAAAGAACAGTAGATCTACATATTTGGATACAAGGTGCCAAGACTAAGTGATTTCATTTTACATCTAGGATTCTTCGTTTGTACAAACTGCATTTTATTCCTGGATTTTAAAGTGTTAATACACTCAATGAAGGATACTAGAAGCAAAATGTTGAAATGGGTTAAATATCCATACCTATGTAAAGATGACACTCTACTATTTTGGAGATTCTGCTAACACTTTGAAAATATGAAGAAGATGTATCAAGCAATCGAGGTTGTATTGTGGGCATATTGTGTACGCAGGAAACATTCATTACACGGGTGGCATTATGTAAGGAAGGGGCTGCGTCCTTGAAACGTAATTATGTCTGCTATAAACATAGAGTAAAGCTTCAGCAATTATTTTTGCAACTCAAACTGTGTGCCTCCATCTTCCTTTTGCTGTACTATCGATATCCTCCATTTGGAACATTGGGGCTTTTATTGGCTAGCCTGCACAGGATTAAACTGATGAACTCACTGGTAGTTGGTGTACCTCTGTATACCTGTATATTATTAATACAAATATAGAATGTCAGTCTACAGCATAGTAGTGGGTGAGCAAGCCCAGGGATATCACAAAGATCCATACTTAAACAGAACAGACGAGGAAGACTTCTATTCCTAATAGAAATTAGCACATTTTTGGACTAAATTCCTGAATCAGGTGAAACGTTGCCAAGCAATATGCTGCCAGTCTAATGAAAGTTTGAGAACTTCAAGGAAAATTGATGAAATTCTAGTAACATTTGGCAAGATTGGTAACATTCTTTCAATGGGAAAATTTAGGAGAAAACTGAGAAAAATGTAGTAAACCAGTTTTGAAGACATTTGCACTGTGTGGATGTGTTGAAAGTAATTTCTACATACTGTAAGTATCACTTGTGGTAAACATACTGTTTTGGTCTGAATCCCAAGATGTAGCAAGTTATCTGGAACCATATTCTGTATTGCTTGTGATCTCATTTAAAACAACTTGGCCTAACTATATGTGTGAAACAGTTTTAGCTTCTCTCAGGGGCTGTCTA
The DNA here is from genome assembly GCF_040206685.1 of Ascaphus truei. Taxonomy (NCBI): domain Eukaryota; kingdom Metazoa; phylum Chordata; class Amphibia; order Anura; family Ascaphidae; genus Ascaphus; species Ascaphus truei. Next base: position 308,421,529 of record NC_134483.1, on the reverse strand, counting down.
GACAAGCAAATTAGTTCATTCTGTATCTGGTTAATGAAGATAAGCTCACAGTAAACAGTGGAGATTGGAGTGCAACAGGTAAGAAAACAATACATATACAGTATGTATTTACTATTAAAGTAATCCAGCTCACTAGCTCTGGGGAAATAATTTTGATACATACTTTCTTGACTATCTTTAATGATTGGCAATCACTCGATCTATAACCATTAATTCAAAAGGATTCCTGGAAACCTGCACAAAATTAGGGTCACACAACTATGACATTTTCCTGTTTTTAATCCATGACAAAGCTGCAACCGTTTTCCACAAATAAAAAGTAAAAAATAGTGTTACTGTTGTATGATCCTAAGAATGTAAAAATGTATGCTCATATATGACTTTCCAACAGTCTTACATTGTGAAATTCTCTGAAAAAAACAATTAAAAGTAAAATATCAACTGAAAACAAACACAACTATCTCTTATATTTCTTTCTAGAATCCATTTTACATGCATTTAATAGTTTCCTATGAAATTAGAGTTCAACAATTTTTCCACTCTCCCACTATATGACCACACAAAAGGTTATTTATTATTTTTTTTTAATATAAAGGATTTCACCTTTATTTTAAAATGACAGGTACAGTACTGCTGCATTAATGGCTTATGTTTTAGAAACTGAAGTCTGGTTGTACTAGCGTGAAGGCATTGATATATCATTTGTGAGACAAAAAAAGAATTAAAAGTACTCATGATATAAATCTCCCCATGATACTGAACCAAATATTGTTTCTGGGTCAATTTCACATAATGCGGTATCTTTCTATTTCACTGACATCTTTTTTCCTAAGCTGCAGAGCTTTTAAAATGATAATTAAAGCATTAGGTTATTTTTGAAAATGTGAAAATGTATTTTAAGTAAATACCTTGTTGTCAAGTTGTGCACCTTTGGCTGTGTAAATGCTCTTTGCCATTTGAAACACGTTCCATGCCAACCTTAAGAAAATAAGCTTGTAAGAGAATTACAGTAAGTAGATTGATCTCTCAAAAAGTCTGAATAATGGGGAGTGCTGAAAAAGGCACATATACAAAGAGAGCTGGACATTATGTTATTAGAGTTTGGAGAGAATCCTGTATTCCTCACGGAATCCGCACACTTGAATCAGCCCCTGAGGAAGTAGAGTAACGTCTACGAAACGCGTAGTGCATGTGACACAGTCACTTTGTATTTGGTATTGGACTTTTATGGGATATTTGGTCTGGAGCCTTTCAGTTCTACCAGCTCCCGGTGATCAGACCGCATCAACTGTCCCTTTAAGGACACGGGCACACCCGCGCGCGGGCGCGCTGAGAGAGCCTGTGAAGCAGGAGGTGGAAGTGAGGTAACCGGCCACACGTGCTGCTGTGCTGAGCACCTCACCAACCAGCCTTCGTTACTGGCATTGTTCCTGGGAACCTGAAGGGACGGTTTGGACGTGAGTAACGGCGGAGCAGAGCTTCAACTCTGCAAGGATACCATCTGCGCCGAGAGGACTCTGTCATTACACTGCGTGTTTATGCCCTGCTGATTCACGTGTGCGGATTCCATGAGGAATACAGGATTTTCCACTGAATATTTGGCGCAAGGTTTTTTCTTGTTCACGTATTTTCTGTTTGTACTATCAGTAGGTACCAGGCAGCCTAACTTTAAGTTAAAGGTATTTTTGTACTAGTCACATCTGTGTTTAAACTTTAGCGCCTTTTCACAATTTTTTTCTTTCACAGAGTTAAGACCCCCTAATGTCTCAACTTCGTCAGGAGAGAATGATTAAACCTCTTCAGTGCTCTCTCGATCAGGAACGGCTGGGAATATTGTGGGGCTAAGTGCAGGAACATTTAATGTGGGGTCTCTTACCTTCTCCTTCCCCATCTCCTCCTGCAGGATCAAATGGCATTGTGTTGCCATGACAACGGGATGACACACTGCATGGCATCACGACGTTACGTCATAACAACACTATGCCATTTGACGTTGTGACGCCATATTGACGGACCCTGCAAGAAGAGATGGCGAAGGAGAAGGTAAGACATTTACAGAGGCTCCTCGCTCTCCCCTGGCAATCAGTATAATTGTTGTGGGGAAGAGCGTGGGGTGTCTGTAACCGCGACATTCGGTGCAGTGGCACCTATGGAACAGCCATCAAGCTGGCTCTGCTCTGGATGTTTAGTGAGTTTCAGAAGGGCCTGCACTCCAATGTCCATTATTTAATGTATTTCTGTGTTACATAGTTACATAGTAGATGAGGTTGAAAATAGACATACGTCCATCACGTTCAACTTACAGTACGCAAAAATTTGAAAACAGTGAGCCTTGAAGTGGCTAGCAGGCTTATACTCTTTGGACAAAGGGTTAACTAAATGACCCTTTTTCAAGAGATATATAGGTATTTCACTGTGTATTTTTGTCACATTGGATGTTGCTCTGGACTTCTTTGTTTCTTGTTGTATACATTTAGCCACGCCCAGTAGAATTCCTTTTGACACATATACATATGTATATATATTGTGGTAATTTGAGGGAGTTTCTGAGAGCTTGCTGGGTATCTGTGTGTTTGTAACATTTTGAAAACAGTTACTTATCCTATATTTGTATTTACAGTATTTTTATCCAGAGCAAGGCAAACAAAAAACTCTAGTGAAACATAAAATAATGTCTCATAAAGGGAAAAATAAATTCCTTCCTGAATCCAATAATACTGTAGCAATCAGATTACTCCCTGTATCAAAATCCATCTCATTTTTACTTATTTGGTATATCCCTGTATAACTTTCCTTTCTAAAAAAGATGTCCAACCTTTTTTTGAAGAAATATATTGCTGGTGAAATCTCTTTTCCTCAAACCTTATGGATGACCCTGTGTCATTTGTACTTCCGTTGGGATAAATAGTTTATTTGAAAGCTCCTTGTATTGTCCCTGATTATATTTGTATATAGTAATGATATCCCCTCTTAGATGCCTCTTTTCTAATGTAATGAAATGCAATTTAGCTAGTCTCTTCTCATAAATCAGATTTCCCATCGCTTTATTAATTTGGTGGCTCTTCTCTGCACTTTCTCTTGTTCCATAATGTCTTTTCTAAGGAGTGGCACCCAAAATTGTACTCCATATTCAAGGTGTGATCTTACTAAGGCTTTAGAAAGGGGCATAATTAAGTTTACTTCCCTTCCATCCATTCAATGCAAGATAACAGAGAGATATATGACAAATAACACAGATACAAACAGATACAAACAGTGATTCCCTGGCGCACTATCAGATAATAAACCTGACGAATTGGAGTAGTCCCATCTATCAAAAGATGATATAGAAGAGATCCACAGTCCACAATGTCCCGTTCTTTTACACTGGACGCTTGTCTGGAAATACAAATGAAACAACCATTGCGCAGTACCCTATGGTCAATGTTCCACACCCCCACCGTTGCTATCTACTTACTTAAAAATAGATAAGAATGGGCCTCAAAAGGTTTCTTTAAATCTCCACACGATTGGCTCCAACTGATTCCTGCTGCTGGTATCACGATTTACACTTCCAGCATCAGCATCACCATACCGATTGGGAACAAAAAGGGGCACCAATAGTGTAACACTATAACATTTATTATTAAAAAAAGACAGGCATAAAAACATGCACTCACATGCCAGAATGCCCTATGCGTGTCCTACAACGTGCCGTCCGCTTCACATGTAAGGATGCCGAGTGATTGCAGGAGGAGGCAGGAGCCGGCGTGATTCCCCGTTTCGTGGCCGCGACTCGGAGCGCCTCGTCCCTCCTCCGATGATGTTCCCCGTCAATCAACCTCCTTTCCTTCCACAGGGTCTGCACATCGCAGCACGTACAGCAAGCTCCACCCTACGCGCGTTTCGTGACTCTGACGTCACTTCTTCAGGGGTAATGGAGCTGTGGGGGCACTTAAGGTGTTTTATACCTTTGTGCCAAGCTGACATGGGGTTCCCATTGGATGAATGTCTGATTGGGAACTCCTACTAATTGTCCACTTGTTGGCTGATAACAGGCAATTCGTGTGTAGCAGGTTTAACCACTTCATGCCTGGACAGCCAATAGCACTAAATGATCACATTCTAGCATGCTGTGAAATACTTTACAAAGACAAAATTGATACATCAGTGCCAATGCATCTAATAAAATACATAAGTAAAACTCTAATAATTATAGAAATAAAAAGTAATTAGCAACCTTGTGGCTTATTATTTCAATTTGCGAGTTGGCTATTTATACTAGCTCACTGTCAATGACAGCATATAGGACTCAGAGGTGGAAAGAGATTACTTTAATTGCAAAAATCAGATAACCTGGTTAGGCAATACTCAACAACAGCAGTATACAGACCTAACTATCCCTCAGAAATGCTGCCAGGTCAAATTCAGAGTTGAGTCCTCTCGGGGTTAAGGTTTTGAGGGTATATATCCAGTAGCTTTCGCGTCTGGATATAAGATTGATTTTATCACCCCCCCCTCCAATTCTGCTTAGGGCAGTCAATCCCTTTGCAGATTAACCCTTCCAGATTTTGTCCATGTTTATTTTTAAAGTGACTGGAGACACTATGGGCCTCATGCAGTAAGCCCCGATACAAAATTTTCGGCACGAATTGCGAAAATGTATTTTTTGGGCGATTTGCCCTCGCAGTATTCAGTAAGGGCCGAATCCTTCCGATCCCTGCTGAAGCACTGCGAAAGCAAAGCTGCCGATGAGCTGTGGCGATACAGCCTGGCTCCCGATAAGGCTCCCGATAAGCCTTTGGTGCCGATAGATGTTTGCAGCTGAGAGAGACAAGCCGCTCTCTCAGCGCAAACTTCGGCACCAAAAAAAGTATTTAAAAACAACTTTTATTTATACTCTACATGTGCAGGGGGTCTTCGGAGCTGAACCGCGTTGGTTTGAGGTCCGGGGACCCCCTGCCCCCCGAGATACAGGTCCCTTTATGAGGTGCCGGTATCCCTCGGCGTTTAAAGGTCCCGATCACGTGACCGCGGCCTGTAAACAAACCAGAGGGATACCGGCACCCCATAAAGGGGCCTGTATCTCGGGGGGCAGGGGGTCCCCGGACCTCAAACCAACGCTGTTCTGCTCCGGAGACCCTCTGCACATGTATAGTATAAATAAAACACACACACATCAATAAAGACTCGTTCCTTACCTTGGCGGCTATGTGCAACGGTAATGAAGCAGCATGAATGTCTTTTTAATTATACTGTACAGTGAGCAGGGGGTCCCCTGAGCTGAACCGCATTGCTTTGTGGACCAGGGACCCCCTGCTTCCCGAGTTACAGGCCCCGGTATGTGTCATCGGGTGGCAGTGTCGCCGCCATGTTTATAGCGTCCCCGCAATAAACATGGCGTCCACACTGTAACCGATGGCCCAAACCGGGGCCTGTAACTCGGGAGGCAGGGGGTCTCTGAGCCACAAATAAATGCGCTTCAGCTCAGGGGGCCTCCTGCTTCCGCACAATATTATTAAAATACATTAATGCTGCTTCATTACGATAGCGGATAGCCGCTAAGGCAATGAAGGGGTTAACGCATAGTAGCATGTTTATTGGGGACAAATGCCCCCAATAAACATAGCAGCAATACACAACATACAGTATAGTAATGGGCAGAATGACTATTATCCACAAAAGGATAATAGTGCAGTTGTCCATTTACAATACTTACACAACAATAAAGACTTTAAATACATATAGCACTCACCCATGTCCCACTGCCACGATGAAGGCCATCCTCATCTTCATCCTGCCCATGCCCCATCCGCTTCTGCAAAACAAACACAAGAATTACAACATCCAAATTAATGTCCCCTAACCCCTTAATCACCATAGCGGTTATTAACCGCTACAGTTATTAAGGGGTTAAGCCACCATCACCCACATACCCTCCCCCACAAAGCCCCCCAACCACCCTCACCCAATACCCACAGGGGAGTCCTACCAAATACCCTTGGGCCTAATACCCCCTCCCCCAGCACATACAGTACAATAATGTGCCAAATAACTATTATCCACATAGGGATAATACATTATTTGGCCATTATTAAACACATTCAATAACGTTAAAATGTAAATAAAATTGTACTAACCTCATCAATAAGAAGTCTCCGTCGCCAGCATCATCCTTGGGGTCCGTTGCCAACATTAGAAATAGCCACAACATTTCAATATCATTAACATAACACTGAACCCCTTAATCACCTTATCGGGTACTAACCTGAAAGGTAATTAAGGGGTGAAGCCATCCTGCAATGCCTACAACAGTTATGCATAACATCTTCAGTGAAATAAAAACCAATTGCCTAACCAAATTCCATTTAATCATTCAATCTGTAGGCTCACATGCCTCATAAAACATTGCATTTACAGTGTATACATGTAGCATAACATGTAAACTGCATGTACACGCTGCAAATCAATGTTAACAATACAATAATGCCACTCAAATCGCCATACATCACAAGAAGTATATTATTTAATACAATAAACTCACCATCAATGAATTACCACACAGCAATTACATCCCTAAACAATTAAAATACCATCCATACCAATTACACAATGAACTAAAGCTATCCTAACAGAGAACCACTTCAAAACATAGAAAAAAGTACACCAACAAATACAATATACTAAAGCAAGGCTTTCCATATCCTATTGTACGGCCTGGAAGCCCAAAACTTACATCTGTCTAAAAATAAAATACATTTAGCACACATCAATGCATAGCCACAATGATTAACAATACAGAATTAGAAGCTTTAACAACACTATCATTTCTTACCCTGTATATATATCTGTACACATACATACAGACATACATACAGTGGGAAGAAATGATATGCATTATAAAAAATGAAAACATGAAAAAGCAACACAAAAAACAGTTACATTAAGTACATTTCTTTATTTAACTTACCATTACTTGCCCCCACCGACTCCCGTTGATCAGCTTACTCACGAACCAATCCACGACACCATCCACGACACCATCCAGGAACAAATCCACGACACCATCCAGGAACAAATCCACGACACCATCCAGGAACAAATCCACGACACCATCCAGGAACCAATCCAAGAACAAGTGCAGGAACCAATCCAGGAAGCAAGCCACGAAGAAATCCAAGAAACAATCCACGACACGATCCAGGAACAGGAACCCATAAAAGAAAAGAAAAAAACAAATTAAACATTAAAATAATAAAACATGACAATCAAGGGTTGTACTAGTTTTATTATTAGTGAATCTGTATTACAATACCTTGTTCCGGGGTCTTCTTGACATCCGGTGCCACGCCCTGGTCTTCAATCTTCAGGAGGAGGTCCGTCCTCCTCGGCATCTGCCTTCAAAATGAGACGACATAGGCTTTTATAGGCCTATGACGTCACATTTGTCGTCATATGGTTCCCACGGCCCTGATTGGGCCGTGAAAACCATGTGTTTTGGCCGATGTAAAAAAATTGATGACGTCACTTAAAGGCAATGCCAGCACAGCCAATCAGAATGGCTTTGCTGCTATTGCCTTTAAGAAAACGTCATGAAATGACACATGGCCGGACTCACATGGTACTTGAACCAATCAGAGTAGGGATGGAGTTCCCACGCTCTGATTGGCTGGCTTACCATGTGAGTCCGGCCATGTGTCATTTCATGACGTTTTCTTAAAGGCAATAGCAGCAAAGCCATTCTGATTGGCTGTGCTGGCATTGCCTTTAAGTGACGTCATCAATTTTTTTACATCGGCCAAAACACATGGTTTTCACGGCCCAATCAGGGCCGTGGGAACCATATGACGACAAATGTGACGTCATAGGCCTATAAAAGCCTATGTCGTCTCATTTTGAAGGCAGATGCCGAGGAGGACGGACCTCCTCCTGAAGATTGAAGACCAGGGCGTGGCACCGGATGTCAAGAAGACCCCGGAACAAGGTATTGTAATACAGATTCACTAATAATAAAACTAGTACAACCCTTGATTGTCATGTTTTATTATTTTAATGTTTAATTTGTTTTTTTCTTTTCTTTTATGGGTTCCTGTTCCTGGATCGTGTCGTGGATTGTTTCTTGGATTTCTTCGTGGCTTGCTTCCTGGATTGGTTCCTGCACTTGTTCTTGGATTGGTTCCTGGATGGTGTCGTGGATTTGTTCCTGGATGGTGTCGTGGATTTGTTCCTGGATGGTGTCGTGGATTTGTTCCTGGATGGTGTCGTGGATGGTGTCGTGGATTGGTTCGTGAGTAAGCTGATCAACGGGAGTCGGTGGGGGCAAGTAATGGTAAGTTAAATAAAGAAATGTACTTAATGTAACTGTTTTTTGTGTTGCTTTTTCATGTTTTCATTTTTTATAATGCATATCATTTCTTCCCACTGTATGTATGTCTGTATGTATGTGTACAGATATATATACAGGGTAAGAAATGATAGTGTTGTTAAAGCTTCTAATTCTGTATTGTTAATCATTGTGGCTATGCATTGATGTGTGCTAAATGTATTTTATTTTTAGACAGATGTAAGTTTTGGGCTTCCAGGCCGTACAATAGGATATGGAAAGCCTTGCTTTAGTATATTGTATTTGTTGGTGTACTTTTTTCTATGTTTTGAAGTGGTTCTCTGTTAGGATAGCTTTAGTTCATTGTGTAATTGGTATGGATGGTATTTTAATTGTTTAGGGATGTAATTGCTGTGTGGTAATTCATTGATGGTGAGTTTATTGTATTAAATAATATACTTCTTGTGATGTATGGCGATTTGAGTGGCATTATTGTATTGTTAACATTGATTTGCAGCGTGTACATGCAGTTTACATGTTATGCTACATGTATACACTGTAAATGCAATGTTTTATGAGGCATGTGAGCCTACAGATTGAATGATTAAATGGAATTTGGTTAGGCAATTGGTTTTTATTTCACTGAAGATGTTATGCATAACTGTTGTAGGCATTGCAGGATGGCTTCACCCCTTAATTACCTTTCAGGTTAGTACCCGATAAGGTGATTAAGGGGTTCAGTGTTATGTTAATGATATTGAAATGTTGTGGCTATTTCTAATGTTGGCAACGGACCCCAAGGATGATGCTGGCGACGGAGACTTCTTATTGATGAGGTTAGTACAATTTTATTTACATTTTAACGTTATTGAATGTGTTTAATAATGGCCAAATAATGTATTATCCCTATGTGGATAATAGTTATTTGGCACATTATTGTACTGTATGTGCTGGGGGAGGGGGTATTAGGCCCAAGGGTATTTGGTAGGACTCCCCTGTGGGTATTGGGTGAGGGTGGTTGGGGGGCTTTGTGGGGGAGGGTATGTGGGTGATGGTGGCTTAACCCCTTAATAACTGTAGCGGTTAATAACCGCTATGGTGATTAAGGGGTTAGGGGACATTAATTTGGATGTTGTAATTCTTGTGTTTGTTTTGCAGAAGCGGATGGGGCATGGGCAGGATTAAGATGAGGATGGCCTTCATCGTGGCAGTGGGACATGGGTGAGTGCTATATGTATTTAAAGTCTTTATTGTTGTGTATGTATTGTAAATGGACAACTGCACTATTATCCTTTTGTGGATAATAGTCATTGTACCAATTACTATACAGTATGTTAGGGGGGTATAGGTGTTGTTGGGTATATATATATATATATATATATATATATAATATAATTATTTATTTATGTAGTTATTGTGGGGCTGGGGTGTGTATTTTTTTAATATTGTGGCTAGTGGGGGTGGGTGAAAGGGGTATTAGCCCCAACGGTGGTAGTTTAGGGCTTGCGGGTGGGTAGCGGGAGGCCTTAACCCCTTCAGGACCGTAGCGGTATTAACTGCTACGGTCGTGAAGGGGTTAAGTGCCCTCGCAACCCCCCCGCAAGTCCTAAACTCACACCCAGGGCCAAATACCCCCCTCACCCATCCCCGCTACCCACAATAACGCTGGCACGGTGGGTTAACCCCTTCATTGCCTTAGCGGTTAGCCGCTAAGGTAATGAAGTGGCTTTTAAATGCCTTTTTCCTGCCTCGGATGCATGCCGGGGGGCTCCGGTGCGGGTATCAGCTCCGGAGACCCCCGGCATCAATCACAGGCAGGAAAAAGGGCTGATTTTTCCTAAGTGTCGCCCTTGCCGATGCTTCTCCTTCAGCAAGTTGCCAACTTTAGTTGGCGGGCTGGATTGGCCATAAAATCTCCAATCTGGCCTGCCGATCAGCACCAAAAAGCTGATCGGGGCTTACTGAATTCAGGCGGGAAAAAAAAGTCCCGATAAGTGGCTTATCGGCAGCCGGGTGGCGAAAAAAATTTTTTCGCAAGAAAAGTTGCCGATAATTCCCACTTATCGGGGCTTACTGAATCAGGAGGGCAAAAAACGGCTATAAAATGCCGAAAAAGCCTTATCGGGGCTTACTGCATGAGGCCCTATGTGTCTCCGGACCCTTTTTGATATTATAGACATGTTCCGCAAGACGTCGTTTCAATGGTCTACCTGTTCGCCCTACATATTGTAGTCCACAAGGGCACTCTAACAGGTAGACCACAAAAGGAGTCTTGCAGGAAATTAATGATTTAATGGGAAATTTAATACCTGTAACATTAGATTGAAATTGCTTGCATTTACTGCTGTACCTACAGCCAATACATTTATCACATGTAAAGAATCCGTCCAATTCCTTGAGCCATGTTGTACTTTGTGCTTTTGTGGAATTAAACGGACAGCTCGGGGATAGTTGAACCTTGGACCCATGGCAGTGCCACATATCTGGAGGTAGAAGCTGTTATCATAGCTAAAATAGTTATGCGTAAGTATATAGCGTATCCCCTCTATTATAAATTCTCGGAATCCCTGTTCAAGACTATTATCTTGATTTAACACCCTTCTGATTGCTCTGATACCTAGGTCATGATTTATGACGGTATATAGAGACGTCACGTCACACGTGACCCAAATGTAATGATCTTCCCATTTGAGGTCCCTAACTAAATTTAATACATGTGTGGTGTCTCTTAGAAAAGACGGGATTTTGGGGACATATTTCTGCAGAGTGGAGTCAAGGAACTGCGACAAATTGGATGTCAGTGACTTAATCCCCGATATATATAATATATATATAGCTAAAGCCAAATGACACTCACATTAATTCAAGGGGATGTGTCTTTTTTAAGACGAAACGCGTTGGGACTTATTTCTACCCCTATACTTATAGCAGGAGTTTATTGGGAGCTGTCTGGAGCTCTATTACCCTCTCTGTCCTTAACCCCTGGTGTATGGCCATCACTAGGGCTTATTGGGAGTTGTGTTAGCAGTTGTTCCCTGTATAGCTTCTGTGGCCTCTGCTGTTTGTGTTTTTTTATATATTTCATTATAAAGATTTATCCTGTTTTTCCCTGCGTCCTTTTCCTGTGTTCCTGGAGATTTTCAGTTTTTACCTGGTGAAGTTGGTTACTTTAACAACCACATGCTGTTTTATATTTATTTTAATGTGAGTGTCCATTTGGCTTTAGCTATATATGAATTGTGTATACAGTATTACACTATTTATGTTATCTCTTTATTGAGATTATCCTGCTGTGGAGGAGCTGATCTTGATGCTGCAAGTTCTTCGGCTGGCGGAGAGTATCCTGTTTATGCTGTGAATCCTATTGCGAGAGAAGGTCTTCAGTTCCAGCTCTACAGAAATTCCTGACTAGTGTGGTTCACTTAACAACCGAAATGCCTATCTATCCTTGCCGAATGTGAGTTTATTACTTGTTGCCTTGATGGTCATTTGCAATATCACACTATTGTGTTTTTTTCTCCCCTTTTTTCGATATATTTCCTCATTTGATGAGTCTGTGCGCAATCAGAACTTCACCCTTCTAATAAACACAAGTGGCTTTGAACGAACCCATTTGCGGTCCGGTGCGGCACCCATCAAGGGAATTTTTTAAGTTGGACTACTACGTATCCTTTCTGTTCACAGTTTTTTTGCGCTTGTTTTTCCCCCCTTTTTACTAGTATCTGCAATTTACCTGCTCAAGTTTCCATTCTATTTGAGTCTTTCTGGAGAGAAATGACACCGGCTATGATTTTACTACCGTATACAATTTTGTGTCATCAGCAAAGATGGAGACTTTGCTCTCTATGCCAAACTCAAGGTCATTAACAAACATGTAAAAAAGCAGGGATCCCAGAACTGTTCACTGAGGTACTCCAGTCGCAACTTTAGTCCAACCTGAAAAAGTTCCATTTATGACAACCCTCTGTTGTCTGTCCTTCAACCAATTTTCAATCCAGGTGCAAATATTTTTACTGAGTGCAATTTCCTTTATTTTGTACACTAACCTCTGGTGTGGAACCGTATCAAAACCCTTTGCAAAATCTAAGTAGACCACATCAACTACATTACCCTAGTCAAACTTCTTACTTATTCTCCTCAAATAAACAAATAAGGTTAGTTTGGCACGACCTATCCTTCATAAATCCATGCTGAGTATTACTAATAATTTTGTTTTCCATTAGGTCTTCCTGAATATAATCCCATATCAAACCTTCAAGTACTGTAGCTTCCCCACTATTGATGTTAGTCTTAAAGGTCTGTAAATCCAAAGTCATTGTCTAGCTCCATTTTTAAATATAGGCACTACGTCTGCTTTACGCAAATATTGTGGTACTGAGCCTGTGGAAATTGAGTGTTTGAATATTAAATGTAAGGGTTTGGCTATTACTGAATTCAGCTCCTTAAGAACACTTGGATGTATGCCATCGGGGCCAGGTGCCTTATTTACTTTAATTTTATCAAGACACCTATTAACTTCTCCCTCTGTTAACCAATTGTTAGTTAATCTAGAGGTTGTTGCTTCCTCCTGTGGCACTATTTTTGCAATTGATTCATCCATGGTAAATACAGTGGCAAAGCATTTGTTTATTGCCTCTTCTTTTTCCTTATCTCCAATAATTTGCCTGCCCATCTCACAGTGAAAGTATCCTGTATTTTCTTTTGTAATATTTTTGTTATTAAGGTACTTTAAGAAATTTTTAGGGTATACCTTTTACCTTTATATTGCAATACTTTTTTCAGTTTCAATTTTTGATAATTTGATTGCCCTTTTGTAACGTTTGTTACATACCTTATAATTCTGATACGATACCTCCGTCCCTTCTGACTTAAAGAATTTAAACACCTGCCTCGTCTTTTCCATTTCTCCCTTACCTGTTTATTTAGCCACATTGGTTTAGACTTGTTTCGTTTATATTTATTATCCAAGGGTATATACTGGTAAGTGTGCTTTTCTAATAATGTTTTACAGACTGCCCATATAGCTTCCACATTTTTCCCTGCAAAAACATTATCCCAATTTATTTCTTGTAGATTAGTCCTCAGTTTATTAAAATCTGCCTTTCTAAAATGTAAAGCTTTATTGAACCCATATAATATGTTTTTTGATCATTTATTTCAAATGAGACCATGTTTTGATCATTGTTTCCCAAATGTTCCCGAACTGTAATATTTCTTATTACTTCTACATTGTTTAATACTACCAAAGATAGTAATGCCCCTAACCTGTATTAATAAAAGCCTGTGGTTGTTTAAATCTAATAAATATTTTTGGTTTTGAAAAAGTGGGAATTAATCATAGATTATGATAGCGGTCTGCACAGAAAAAGCAATAGGAGTGACGTCTGTGTTTTTTTTAAATCCTTATGATGTTTTATTGTAGCTAAAGGAAAAAGCTTTAAAAAAAAAAATATTAGGCTGACTGTGGTTCTTAAGGTATAGTAAAATAAATCATTTCATTACCTGTATTTCCTACTCCAGAATTTAGGACATATTTAGCTTCATCCATCTCAACAACTGTTCCTACAGCTTTACTACCAAAATGTCCAGGAAAAGCTTCCACTATTTCATTCAACCCAGATACTGTACAAACTGGGGTGGCTGCCAGGTTCACAAATAGCTACAGCAGGTGCTATAAATTATTACAGGAATGCCTATTTCCCTCTGGAGTTGAAAGCTTTCTAAATAGATTATCTACATAAAAGTCTGGGTGGCAAACCAGTGGCACAAACACGTAGCACTAATTCCACCTTATTATCACATTGTTATTGCCCATCCAAAAACATATCAATGCTCATCACAAGGAAAAGAATGTCAAGGAAACAAATTGTTCTAATTGGAATGGACCACCAGCATACTGTAGCCTGGAGTTAGAGATGTGTGAGACTGATGAGATTCACTCCCCTGCTGTTTCAATCGAACTTTCCAAATAATTAAAAAAATGTGTGAAAAGTTTAAGTGAACTTTCGGTGGCACAATTTCTAACTAAGCAACTCACAATCTGCTGGTTTGCCTTTTTCAAATGGCAAAATAGCATCCCTGCGAATTAATTCTTTCCTTTTTTTTGTAACGTTCAATCAAGTTTTGAAGTCAAACATAATTGAAATGAATTGAAAATGCAGTGCCCAGTGACGTAAAGGGTTAAGAAAACGTGTTGCAAACTTTTCAATTGAAGCAAGCGCATAGTAATCGCTGGAGCAAAATGGATGAAATTTGCAAAGTTCGCTGACGTGTGCAAAAATTCATCACATTTCTATTTGTTGTGTGTGTTGTATAAAAAACGAAGACTGTGTTAGATTTCCCTGTGAAATACACAGTGGTCTTAACTATTGCTTTAATTGGAATGCAAATTAGATAATGGCCTGTGCAAACCCTTTGCTCACTTTGAATTAACACACAATGTTTCTTTCGGAAAACAAGGCCACAGCTTTATTCAATTCTATAAACAACCAGATGACCTTGACAGCTTGCCCGTCAGTGATATTGAGCCCATGGCATTTTTCTGCTTGGGATCTCTGCTCCTGCTGAAACTTTGGATCATCCCACACATCAACAAAAGTACATGATTTATTATTTTCTACGTCAAATTCCTTATTTTCTATATTCATATCTATGTATCAGCAAACAACAAAATGGAGGAAAGGACTGTTTGACTGGAAGTCCACCAGGTAAGAGGCCTTCTTCATGTGACAATCCCTTCCTTATAAGGTCTTGTTGGAAGACATTCCCTCTAACAAACGTTACCTTCCGCCTCCCTTGTGAACTGGAGGAGAAGGAGGCATGCCCCCTTGTCATGCTGCAGTTACTTTCTTTAGAGTACTGGACAGGAGTGTATTGGCTGAGATAAAAAATAAATGCAGATGGTAGCCAATTTACAATGATGATATATTTAGTAAAAATAAACAAATCCATTTGCGCATCATAAATCTGGCTATTGCTAGTCTCAGATTTTCCAGTACTTCGATTGTAAACTCTTCAGGGCAGGGACTCCTTTTTCCTAATGTTTGTTTTTACTGTATGTCTGAAGCGCTTATTCCTATTATTGTCACATGTATTACTGCTGTGTACATGGATGGCGCTATACACAAGATTCTTATACAGTACTTTCCATTTGCATCAGATGGATCTCCGATATACCTATCCACCTCTCACCTGCTGTCCATTTCAAGTCTGATTGCCTCTTGGCTACATTCTCATGGATGCTGCCCTACCACCTGAAAATTAATATGTCAAAAATTGAGATCAAATGTCCTTCTAAACGTGGCATCAAAGTAAATGTCACCACCAACTATGCCGTTTCCAAAGCTAATTGTTTAGTTGTTACATTTGACTACTCTTTCTTGTTCTCCATTCATTTTAATGCTGTGTGTAAATATTCTCGCCTTTTCCTCTTTGACATTGCCAAGGTCAGCCCTTTCCTCATAGTTTTGCCTGCCTCATAACTCTCTCCTTGGCAACCTACCAACAATAATGCAGCTACTATTATCCAACTACCTTCCAGAACAGTCCTGCTGATCTACTCCTTAAATATTTTCTTGTGTAACCCTCCTTGCCTGGCTTCTAAGACGTTTACATCAAGTATCTATTTACATGACTGTGCTATGTCTTTATTACCTAGTCAGGGTACTGGATCCATGCAGGCTAGGCACTAAAGATGCTATGAAGGGTGCTTGGAACTTTACTCATAAGAACAGGAGCTTTATTTACCAAACAAACAGTAAAATGCTGCACACCTTAAATAATAAACAAGAAAGTATTACTGGTACTGGTGCTGCTGGTTCAAGGATACCTGTCAAACATCCACTAAGACTGTGAAAAAGGGAGAGATCCAGCGCTCCATGGATTTTGCAAAATGTTCAAATTTTATTGCGCCATACACAACGACCGTTTCGACCTTGAAAAAGACCTACTAAGGTCGAAACGGTCGTTGTGTATGGCGCAATAAAATTTGAACATTTTGCTTTATTTACCAAAGTAGATAAGTGCTCAATCACATTACACACTATACAACATGTACAATCTGTGTTCTTTTCTCTTCACTAGCTACCCCAATTTGGCCTGCTAGAGAGGTGCTTAGGCTTCATTCATCCTGTGTTAATTAACTGATCCCTTTCCTGGGTAGTGTCTGTAGTGCTTCATTCTATGGAGACCCCTTCTGGGCCTTACTCCTCCTTTCATTCTGTTCTCAGTATTCCTGTCTCGGGTACTGAATGCTACCTTGTGGCCCCCTGGGTTAGAGTTAGCTAAGGACCCATCGATTGTGCATGTCCTGATATGCCTTGGGGTTACAGCATGGGGAATCCCTTCTGGGGTGATAAGCTACAAGTGTGCGCAGTAGAGCTCAAAAGTATGCTGTGACAGCACAGCTTGATCTGCTGTCCAGAGTAGCAAAGGTTTTAATCTTGTCAGGTCTGACACCAGAACCCTCTTCTTCACAAGGTGCCTTGCTGGTCAATATAGTTCTTATGGAAATCCTTTTAGGAAGTGTGGGGTGTGAGCCATTTAAATATTCTTTGCATATCTATTGGCATATTTCCCAGGGGACTCTACTAAAATAGGTCTCTCTCTTTCCCTCCCACACAATATTTCAGGGTCTGGGCGAAACGTTTTTTTTCAGAATCCGCAAGCGGATTTAATATAAAAAATGTTTTCCATCTCTTATCGGTTTGAGCAAAGAGGCCACTTGTTTTAAATATGTATAACTTAAAGACGATAAATCAGTAATATAAATATAATATATAAATATTATATAAAAGACAGAAATTCCCATTAGAGACAAAATAACGACAGCATGGACAATCTATCACTTTTAATTTTACCATTTCCCTTCATAATTCTCTGCTCTGTATACTACCTTAAAAAAATTCTTAAGGTATGGCATACCATGCTAAACATTTCAGGCTTTCTCTCACAACTAGACTAAATGTTCAAACATTTTGCTGAAGTTCGCAAATTAGGAACGACGTCACAAAAACGTCAAGTTTAACACCCAAAGATTACCATGCATTAATAGTCAATGTGCAAGGTAGTTTGTTTGTTCACTAAATTCTGTCAATGACAAAAAATTCTGGCAAAAATAATTCTGGAAAAATTTGTGAGAATTCGGACAAAGTAACTTTTTTGCAAAAGATACACAAAAATTCAAACTTTAAGAAAGAAAGTTCACACAGCAAGTTTAAAGACACACACACACACACACACACACACACACACACACACACACACACACACACACACACACACACACACACACACACACACACACACACACACACACACACACACACACACACACACACATCTCTAAACGCTAATTCTAAAACACCCAGATTTATATTCCACTTTATTTTTCCTTTTATTTATGGATGCTAATGAGATGTATTCTGTACAGTCTGATCGTAGAAGGAGAAAAAGATCTCTATATCCTACTTTCTACTGTAATTGTGACTGAGGCATTTCAATCGCTGTAGGTTCTGTAAAAATCTGTCTTTAAATCCAACCTAATTAGTATTCTGTTGGTAATAGTTGGTACATACACTATTTTTCATGCATTTATATAACCAATAACAAGATAACGTACATTTTAATTACAAAAACAAACAACTGCTATCGTTCAATTTATTGCATACATGTTGTAATTGTGAATGGCTAGCCATATTTAAATTCTCATTAAGGAACAAAAATATTTCAAAACCTTTTAAGATACACAGACCACTGCCTCCCAGTCAAGATAGTGATCTATGTTATCTATCCCTTATTTTCTTTCCTAACCTTTGTCCACTCCACATAGCTCTACCCATTTTATACACATTTAGGACATTCATTATAGCTAGAGCCAGCAATCTAGATGTGATTAATCCCCTGGATCCCCGCAGATATGCCGGGTGACATTCCTGGGATTGGCATCTTGTTTTGTAAAAGTTATTTCACTGCTATGCTGCCGTACATTAAACATTTACACGGTCATTGGGTATGAGTGTTAAATTATTCAAAGCATTTTCTAAGCTTTTCCACAGGAGTAATGGAGCAAATGGTGTGGCTGTAAAATGTTTCTATTTCGAGTAACACTGATAGAGGAAATCCTTACTATGAAGGATGCCTTGATTTGTGAGCCCGAATCACTTTTATATTCCTTATGAACTGAAATTAAGCTTCATCCATTTTGCAAATTAGTTCAGGAGACATTCATGTATAATCTCATACCGAGAATTAGAAATTGGCAGTCAGACACATTCTCAATTTATTCCTCCGCTATTCTGCATTCCTTAGGTGCAAACAAAGCAGCACCAATATTTAACATAATTAACCATGTGAACATTATTGGAAGCATTGCACATTTTTTGGTCACTAAGTTGACATTACTAAAGTTAATTACATCATGTGTCTGCTAACATGCACCTTTCCTCAATAAGTGAACTGGGAAGTGGTCACAAGAGGTACAGTATACTATGCAGGGATTTGCGATCGTTGATGTTTCCTTCCACCCCCTCCCCACCCCCCCCACGTGTGACAATGACATTCTTCATGTCTGATGTGACAGAATCTCTTGATTCCAAGAGATTAGTGTCAGAAGTAAGAAATGCAATTTATTACATTTGATGCTCCAATGTAGGAAGTTTGATACACATTCAATCAACATATATAATCTTAATATCCATCATACTGTACTTGTCAACTAATTTCCATTTTTTTTATAGCACAGTTACAGGACATCAGCATTTTTTGATTCGCAATCATACTCCCATTAGACAGGACTACACCGAGCTAGCTTTTTGGAGGCCCTAAGTAGGAATACTTTTGTGGACTCTTTATCACCTTACCGATCATACCAAAAAGGGGTGAATGCCCAGTTAATAAGTGACATCTATGGCTTGTTCAGGACTCATTGGTTATCCACTATACTGACATCTGTGTTATTATACCTTGCAACTACTGTATCAACGTCCAAAATTCCAGATTAGGAACCAACATCTATTAAATATTAATTGTACTGTATAAACATGTCAATATCTTAAACTCAGTATGGGTTTGCTAAGCAAAAAATCAAGGCTTGGCTAAACTGTTCAGTCAACTTCAGTAACTCAAAATATGCAGGTGTTGAGACATACAGTAGCTTTTGCGCAAATGTTAAGCACATAATGGGTATGTATTGTTATACATGTTGTTCATGGTTACTCTATGTTTAGGCTATACCCACATATCTGCAATTGCAGAATTATTGTGGTTATTCAATGCATTAAGTCTATTATTCTTCAGGAATGGCAAACTATTACTGCACAATATTAGTTCGCCCTCTTGTTTTACCTTAATGAACCTATACAAATGTATGTTTTGGAATGTGTATTTACATCGTTTATACTATCAGATTGTAAACTCTTCTCTCAGGCTGTCTATACATGTATCAATAGTGTCACTGCATACTACTGTCATCAACTTCTGGACTAACTTACTACATCCACATCTGTACTATAACAATCATAATAACAACAACAACTGTTAAAATGGATAATAAGTTTAGAGTGACTCACTGTGAGTGCTCATTTGCACGTCCTTACTGAGAATCCCTGCCTGAAGTGGAAGCACTGTTTACCAAGTGATAATGTATATAAAGCTAATTATACTCACAAGTGGTATTTTTATTTATTATAATGTAATGTACTATTACATTTACTTATTGTATATATAATCACATAGTTATCCCTCTCCATATCGATTTCATAGTTAGAATAGTTAAATTACAACTCTGATTATCTAAAGTCTGTATTATGTAACTTTGTACGTTTACAGATTTAGGGAAAATAGTCGAAATAAGTTGAAAATTATGAAAAACTTCATATTAAATAAAGAAAAAAGGCTTACAATTAGTAGGAAATCATAAAAACAATTAGGAAACTATAATAATATACCTGTAAGTGAAAAAAATAAAATTCTGTAATCTAAAAAGATATCGAGAGAAATGCGTAGACATAGTTACATAGTTACATAGTAGATGAGGTTGAAAAAAGACTTCCGTCCATCAAGTTCAACCTATGCTAAAATTAGACAACAGATACTTTATCCTATACAGTATCTATACTTATTGATCCAGAGGAAGGCAAACAAAAAACACCATTAAACCTCATCTGCCATTTACCTGCCCACGTTTCCAGTCTCTCCAATTCCTTCTGAAGAGAAATCACATCCTACTCTGATTCTTTTACCTTACACAATTTTTTGTCATCAGCAAAGATGGTCACTCTTCCTGGTGTTTTGGTTTTTCCTTTGGTTCTATTTTTTTTTATTTGTGTTGTTTTTGTTCTAAAAATCTTAAGGGTTTTGGTTTTGCATTTGCTTTTGAATGTAAGGTTCTGGTAGGTTTTGATTTCAGACACCCGGTTTTGCACATCTCTGACACACACACACACGCGTGCGCACCCACGCGCATACACTCGCACCCACTCATACACACGCACAATCGGTTAGACCTTTATCCAGCAGTGGTCCAACAAAGGCTGAAGATGATGTATGTTTTTATTTTAAACTTTGTATTTTACATTTTAAAATGCAAATTTTTGTGATCGTTCCATTGGCCATATTCATTGGCCATATTCATTAAGCATATATTTTAAAAAGCATTCATTATATATAAACTATTTTTAGCTGTTTAAATGATGCTTGTTTCAATAAAAACATGACACACTATACCATTTTTTGCTCCTCTTGAAAATATGTAAGTGAAAAAACAACCAGTGTGAGTGGCTATTCTTAATTGAAGGAATTAAAAGTCAAACAAACTATTAATAAACTGTGACACAAATGAATTACAATGTTATTAATGCATATTCTAATGTGATAGTGCATGTGAAAAAGAATATAGGTATAATCAAAAAAATAAATGTGCAAAAATAATACGAAGATACTGCTGCTCAAACTCTCCTAAAGTGGTTTATTAATAATAATAATAATAGCATGTTCTTGTATAGCACTGCCAGTTTTACGCAGCGCTTTACAGAGACATTTTGCAGGCACAGGTCCCTGCACTGTGGAGTTTACAATCTATGATTTTGGTACCTGAAGCACAGGGAGATAAAGTGACTTGCCCAAGGTCACAAGGAGCCGACACCGGGAATTGAACCAGGTTCCCCTGCTTCAAACTCAGTGCCAGTCAGTGTCTTTACTCACTCCTCACTCCTCACTCCTCACTCCTCACTCCTCACTCCTCACTCCTCACTCCTCACTCCTCACTCCTCACTCCTCACTCCTCACTCCTCACTCCTCACTCCTCACTCCTCACTCCTCTTCTTTAGTTCTTCTACTTGCAGATATTATTGAACATACTGTAGGGGAGAACAGTATCAAACCAAAAGAGAAAAATAAGAATACAAAATAGTGTAATACATTCTTAAATTGGGGGGAAACTCTGTAAGTCAGTAGTTAGTACTACAGTACTCACATTTTCCTTAAAGTATATAAGCAAAATTCAAACAGTTGTAATTTCTGCAAAGCTGTTCTGGTAGTCAGCAAATTTGGGAACAACAGAAAGGAATGCTATAGTGCATGTCACGCTGTGCCCACCACAAACTAGACGAGACCCTCTGTACTGAGGTGGGAATAGAGTAAACACCACCGACAGGCACGGGAATCTGATCTGGAGTGTGCATAGTTGCTCGCGCCTTGTCAGGAGCAGGGAGGGTAGAGGAGTAGTGAATACTTGCCGAGTTGAGGGTAATAGAAGTACGGAACGTTGGAGGTACTAGTCGCTGGGGTCGGTGCTGGAGAAGGTAGAATAGTCGAGGTCCAAGAGCCGAGTTCAGGTTGGAGAGTTGCGGAGCGTCGAGGATAGCCAAGGTCTGGGTTCCAGAGAGGCGGTGGTCCAAAGGCAAGCCAAGGTCGGTACACGGGAGGTCAAACAAGACAAGGCAGGATATCTAGGAGACAAGAGAGGTAAGCACAGGAACAGGAAGCTTATGCTCAGCCAATGTGCCAGTGGCACTGCTGAGCCTACATAGGTAAGATAGCCCAATAGGAGCAAGAGGCGAAACATGGGCGTGTTTGTGCGGAGCCTGTGATAGGCTATGGTAAGGAAGCCAGGTGAGACTGCTGAGGCAATCAGGGTACGTGGCGCGCGCGTCACATGTGTGCGTCGCGCACAGGGAGTGTGCGCCATTATCCGGAGGCGGGAACTCCCGCTGTGACCCCAGCCCGCATGCGCCCGCGCGAGGATGCCGCCGGCGCGAGGAGGAGCTGCACGCATGCGCAGAAGAAGCGGGAGCACACGAGTGCTGGGCTCCATCAGTGGCCGTCAGGGCAGGTAGGGGAGTAGTGCGCCTGCGTGTGAAGGTGCATGGCACCTGGCTCCTGACAGTACCCCCCCCCCCTTCAGGAGCGACCTCTGGGCGACTCCGGTAAGGTATGAGGGGAAACTTCAGGTGGAACCTCTTGAGAAGGACAGGAGCATGGGTGTGATGATGAGGGTTTAAGGATTGTTCCTCAGGTCTGTATCCCTTCCAGTGAACCAGTTATTGTAGAGTTCTTCTGGAAATTCTAGAATCAATAATGGACTGAACCTCGTATTCTTGTTGACGTGTATGAGTTGCGGGATTGGAGCTGAGGATGAAGGATCTGGGAAACGGGTACTCTGAAATGCAGGATTGAGGAGAGATATGTGGAAGACCGAGGGAATCTTCATCGCGGGTGGAAGTTTGTAGGCGGAAAGCTACCGGATTGATCTTCTCCACAATGGGGTAGGGCCCCAGGTATCTGGGTGCTAGCTTGAGGGTAGGCACTTTGAGTCGAATGTTCTTCAAAGAAAGCCATACCTTGTCCCCAGGTTTAAATTCAGGAGTCCCATGGCGGTGGCGATCCGCCTGACGTTTCTGTCCAGAGATGGTCGTCTTAAGGTTCTCCTGGATTCCTCTCCAGGATCTTTGTAAGGACAAGATCCATTCATCAGCCGCTGGAACATCGGAGGTTGAGGTGTCGATGGGGAGTCGGGATGGATGGAACCCAAAGTTGATGAAGAATGGTGAATTTTGAGTGGATTCATTCCGTAGGGAATTGTGAGCGAATTCAGCCCAGGGCAGGAGGTCCACCCAATCGTCCTGTGTATCCGCAATGAAACAGCTTAGGTACTGCTCCAGCGTCTGGTTGGTTCTCTCCGTCTGCCCATTAGACTGTGGGTGATACCCGAAGGAAAAATTAAGGGAGATGCCAAGTCTTTGGGAAAACACACGCCAGAATTTGGAAATAAATTGGGAACCCCGATCAGACACGATGGTTAATGGAACACCATGAAGGCGAAAGACCTCTTGGACAAAAATATCAGCAAGGGAAGAAGAGTTCGGTAAACCTTTGAGAGGAACAAAATGAGATTGCTTCGAAAATCGGTCGATGATTACAAGAATGGTATTCATATCCTTGGAGATGGGAACTCTACAATAAAGTCCATAGTCAAATGGTTCCATGGACGATCGGGAATGGGAAGGGAGTGTAGAAATCCTTGGGGTCTGTTACAGGGTGTCTTGTTGCGGGAACAAGTCAGACAAGCCTTGACGAATTCATCAACGTCTGAATTAATCCTTGGCCACCAAAAAGTTTGAGTGATAAGGTCGGCTGTCCTCTTGGCCCCTGGGTGTCCGGCGGATCTAACAGAGTGACCCCATTCCAGAATCCTCCTGTGGAAGTGAGGTGCGGTGAATAGGCGACCATCAGGAACCTCTAGACTAGGCCTGCACAACTCGTAAAGCGAGAATGGCCGAACTGCTTCAAGGAAAAAAAAATTGGGCCGCACGGGTAAAATCTTCATCATCATCATCATCATCATCATCATCATCATCATCATCATCATCATCATCATCATCATCATCATCATCGTCGTCATCATCATCTCTCCCATCATCTCTCCTCCAGCACCTCTCATCATCATCCTCATATATCTCCCCCAGAACCC
The DNA here is from genome assembly GCF_040206685.1 of Ascaphus truei. Lineage (NCBI taxonomy): Eukaryota > Metazoa > Chordata > Amphibia > Anura > Ascaphidae > Ascaphus > Ascaphus truei. Next base: position 308,397,260 of record NC_134483.1, on the reverse strand, counting down.
CTCACTATCAACCTTTGCGATACTCCCCATCTATCTCTCATACCCCCATCTCTCCCCCTCACCCACACATAATACTGCCTCTCCACATCAAACACACAATACCCTCCTGCACACCACACACATCCCACCCCCCCTGCACCTATATCACTCTCCCCCCTGCACCTCACATCAATCTCCCCCCCTGCATCTCACATCACTCTCCCCCCCACACCTCCAATCACCCACCCCTACACCTCCAATCACCCCCCCTGCACCTCCAATCACCCCCCTGCACCTCCAATCACCCCCCTGCACCGCCAATCACCCCCCTGCACCTCCAATCACCCCCCTGCACCTCCAATCACCCCCATGCACCTCCAATCACCCCCTGCACCTCACCCCCTGCACCTCAACCCCTGCACCTCACATCACCCCACCTTCAATCACCACCCCTGCACCTCCAATGACCCCCCTTCACCTCCAATGACCCCCTGCACCTCCAATCACCCCCTGCACCTCACCCCCTGCACCTCACATCACCCCCCCTGCACCTCACATCACCCTCCCTGCACCTCCAATCACCCTCCCCTGCACCTCCAATCACCCCCCTGCACCTCCAATCACCCCCCTGCACCTCCAATCACACCCCTGCACCTCCAATCACCCCCCTGCACCTTCAATCACCCCCCTTCACCTCCAATCACCCCCCTGCACCTCAAATCACCCCCCCTGCACCTCACATCACCTCCCCTGCACATCACATCACCTCCCCTGCACATCACCTCCCCTGCACATCACCCCCCCTTCACATCACCTCCCCTTCACATCACCTCCCCTGCACATCACCTCCCCTTCACATCACCCCCCTTCACATCACCCCCCCTTCACATCAACCCCCCTTCACATCACCCCCCCTTCACATCACCACCCCTGCACATCATCCCCCCCCCTTCACATCACCCCCCCTTCACATCACCCCCCCCCCTGCACCTCACTCCCCTGCACCTCACCTCAATGCACCTCACATCACCCCCCTGCACATATCCATGTTGGGAGCAGGGGGGGAGAGCGGCCGCAGAAGAGCTCATATGGCTGTTACTTTCCTCTCCGTCCCATGTTGGGAGCAGGGGGGGGGAGCGGCCGCAGAAGAGATCAGCTGGCTGTTACTTCCCCCTCCGTCCCACGGGGAATCACCGCCATTTTTTAAAACTTTTTAATTTAATTAACTGACGCCCGTCCGGACTCATCTCGGGCCGCACAGAGAGGCCAGGTGGGCCGCATGCGGCCCGCGGGCCATATGTTGTGCAGGCCTGCTCTAGACCCTCCGGGATGTTGGCCTGATCTTCAAGAATTTTGTCCAGCACGTTGAAGGTATTAGCAGAAAGAATACATTTAGCAGGAAGGATGGTCTCCAGTTTAACCTCTGGCTCATCCTCGATACTGAACTGGCGGGAAAGTGCGTCGGCCTTCAAATTTTTAGATCCTGGTATAAACAAAATTATATAATTAAAGCGGGGAAAAAAAAGTGACCATCTAGCATGACGAGCTCCTAGACGCTGGGCAGTCTCAATATACAGAAGGTTTTTGTGATTGGTAAGGATGGTAATAGGTGTCTCTGTACCCTCAAGCAAGTGGCTCCACTCCTCCAGAGCGAGCTTGATGGCCAGTAACTCACGGTTGCCGACGTCATAGTTCTGTTGGGCTGTGGAAAATTTCTTTGAAAAAAAAGCGCAGGGGTGGAGTCTGGCCTGGGGAGACTTCCTCTGGGATAAGATGGCTCCAATGTCAGAAGTGTCCACCTCGAGAGTAAATGGGAGACTGGTGTCTGGATGAGTTAAGATGGTTGCCAAAACGAAAGCCTCTTTAAGGCGCTTGAAGAATTGAGTGGCTGCAGGCGGCCAAGAGGAAGTATCTGCCCCTTTTTTAGTAAGGGCAACAAAGGGAGCGACAATGGACGAAAAGTTCCTGATAAATCTCCTATAATAGTTGGCAAAACCCAGGAATCTTTGAATGGCCTTGAGAAACGTAGGAATGGACCAATCCAAGACCGCTTTGAGTTTGGCGGGATCCATGGCAAAACCAGCATCTGAGATAATGTACCCCAGAAATGATTTTTGAACTTCGGTGGAATTGACATTTCTCCAGTTTGGCATACAAATGGTTCTCACGGAGGCGAATTAGTACATGCTTGACATGTTTGATGTGTTCTGGGATAGATTTGGAAAAGATTAGAATATCGTCGAGATACACGATTAAGAAGTGATTGAGAAGGTCTCTGAAAATCTCGTTAACAAAATCTTGAAAAACCGCTGGAGCATTGCAAAGGCCGAATGGCATGACCAAGAATATAGTTGCTCCCTGTAAGCGGTCAAACAGTTCTGAGATTAAAGGTAGGGGATACCGATTTTTGAGAGTAATCTTGTTCAAGCCTCTATAATCGATGCAGGGTCGGAGGGTGCCATCTTTCTTTTTCACAAAAAAGAAGCCTGCACCGACAGGGGAAGAAGATTTGCATATGAACCCTTTTTTTAGGTTCTCCTGTATGTAGTCAGACATGGCTTTGGTCTCTGGGAGAGAAAGTGGGTAGGATCTCCCTCGGGGGAGAGTGGAAGGCAGAAGGTCAATAGGACAATCAAAGGATCGGTGTGGAGGTAATGCTTTGGACTTGACTTAGTCAAAGACGTCACGGAAACTCCAGTAGACCTCAGGTAAGGAGGACTGCTCCACAACGGGTGTCGTCAGACTGCAGATTTGTTGCATCGAGGGAGCGCAGGACGTGGCACACTGGGTGTTCCAAGTGATGGGCCTCTCGTCAGTCCAGTTGATCAGAGGATTGTGGCGTTGAAGAAACGGAAGCCCCAGGATAATCTCTATGGAGGGCGAGTGGATGACGTCGAGAGAAATCCTCTCCATATGGATCCCGTCAATAAAGAGAGACAGTTCAATGGTCTGCAGGATAATAAAGGTCGGTTGGAGTGGCCTTCTGTCGATGGCCTCTAAGCCCACAGGATTCTCCCTCTTGGTGAGGGGAATATTGTTCTTCTGGGCGAATACTCGATCTATAAAGTTGCTCCCGGATCCGGAATCGATGAAGGCCACAGCTGGGATGCAGAAAGTCCCGGTACTCAGAGAAACAGGAATAAGGATCCTACTAGGGAGGATCTTTTCTTTCTTTTCAGGGAAACGAGAGAGTGTTCCCAATGAGACTCCCCGGGGACTCACTGGGAGCTGGTCGGATGGACGTTCTTGAGAAGCCAGTTCGTCCTTGAGCGCCTCCGAAAGACCTTGCCAGAAGGCGAGGACAGGGCCTCGTTATTTCAATCCGTCTCAGAAGCGATGGTGCGAAATTCCAGAGTGTACCTGGCCATTGGGTGATTCTTTTGGGTGATGTGAAAGAGGGAAGAGGCAGCCATCACTCTACGCCCAGGAGTGTCGAAGACCTGACGAAATTCCTTGCAAATCGTCTGATATCTTGTGTGAGGTCTGTCCTCTGCTCCCAGATGGGGGAAGCCCAGGCCAAGGCATCACCTCTGAGAAGGGAGATAATGTAGGCAATTTTGGACCTTGCGGAAGGGAAACGGGCGGGTGTCATCTCAAATTGGATAAAACATTGGTTTAGGAACCCGCGACATTCCAAGGGGTCTCCAGAAAATCAGTTAGGTGTCGGGAGTCGGGGTTCAGAAGACGAAGCACCTACTGGTGGTTCAATGGGAGGAATCGCAGGAGTGGGAGCAGAAATGTTCTGCACCTGAACCGTAAGAGATCTAACATCCTGTCGAGTTGAGGGTAATAGAAGTACGGAACGTTGGAGTTACTAGTCGCTGGGTTCGGTGCTGGAGAAGGTAGAATAGTCAAGGTCCGAGAGCCGAGTTCAGGTTGGAGAGTTGCGGAGGGTCGAGGATAGCCAAGGTCAGGGTTCCAGAGAGGCGGTGGTCCAAAGGCAAGCCAAGGTTGGTACACGGGAGGTCAAACAAGACAAGGAAGGATATCTAGGAGACAAGAGAGGTAAGCACAGGAACAGGAAGCTTATGCTCAGCCAATGTGCCAGTGGCACTGCTGAGCCTAAATAGGTAAGACAGCCCAATAGGAGCAAGAGACGGAACCGGGGCGTGTTTGTGCGGAGCCTGTGATAGGCTATGGTAAGGAATCCAGGTGAGAGTGCTGAGGCAATCAGTGCCTGTTTCCACGGAGCTTGGGTGCGTGGCGCATGCGTCATGCGCGGGCGCCGTGCACAGGTAGTGTGCACCGTGATCCAGAGGCGGGAACTCCTGCTGTGACCCCAGCCCGCATGCCCCCGCGCGAGGACCCGTCCGGCGCGAGGAGGAGCCGCGCGCATGCGCGGAAGAAGCGGGAGTGCGTGTAGGAGCGCGCGAGTGCTGGGCTCCATCAGCGGCCGTCAGGGCAGGTAGGGGAGTAGTGCGCCTGCGTGTGAAGGTGCGTGGCACCTGGCTCCTGACAGTACAGATGGCATGTGCAAAAGGTAATTTTTATAAATCAATAAAATCTTAAAGAATGTGCACGCACATGCTAACCATTCTTTTAAGCATAATACAGTAACAAAAAGAACGATTCCTGTGCTCCTACCAATTAGGCTAAAATAAAATAGTGATCTAATGAATAAGGGTTATTTTGTTAAACCCTCTGTTAACTCTTTGTTAAACTCTCTGGCCAAAGCAGTATAAGCCTGCAAGCCACGTCAAGGCATAACCAAATGTTGCAGGTACCTACTCTGAATATAAAGAGAATAAAAGAACCTAGCTCTAACTTCATCCGTCTGTGTGTTGCCTCGAAAATGCCAAACCGTAACACCTAGGTTACTACATATTCCTTACTCCTAGGTTGAAAATGTGTACTCCACACTGATGTTACAGCTTGACACTATTTATCCACAAAGGTATCGGTGTTACTTTTCCCTGTGATATGCTACTTATGATTCTCCTGATTGAACATACTGCTCTGTGCAATCACAGGGAAAACTAACACTGATACCTTTGTGGTTAAATAGTGTCAAGCTGTAACATCAGCGTGGAGTACACATTTTCAACCTAGGAGTAAGGAATATGTAGTAAACTATGTTACGGTTTGGAATTAGAATCAAACGTAGTTGTGTGTACTAGGTGTATCCAGGTAACACACAAATAACAAAACAACACAGAAATCCTTGTGCGGACCTGTGTTTTAAATGAATACTGTAGGGTGTGCTCAGGTAGGTACTGAGACTACAGGTCACATAATGGCAGTATCTACATAAACCAAAGGTTGAAATAGGTAATGTGACTAGTAGTAACTGATACACATATAAAACATATATACTATATATATCAGTGGGGTATCTATGTACAATCAGCTTGATGCTCCTCTGTGTGAATAATGGTGTGCCTTGCACGGTGTCAGAATGACCTAAGATAACCTGCTTAGGTCTGTTCTGCAGGAGTGTAATGTCCTGTAGTAACCTACGTAGCAGTTGTCAGAGGTAATGCAGTCTGACAGTAGGTTGCAGAGATAGTAGATAAAATCCTTATCAGGGAGACACTGACACCTAAGTACATACATGAATCATGATATACTTCAGAGGAGATAGCTGCGTGATACACAAAAGAAAAGTAACCCTGGGGCTGCTGTTAATACGTCCATATACAGCGGCGCAACCAGTAGTCTCAGTACCTACCTGAGCACACCCTACAGTATTCATTTAAAACACAGGTCCGCACAAGGATTTCTGTGTTGTTTTGTTATTTGTGTGTTACAGTACCTGGATACACCCAGTACACACAACTACGTTTGATCCTGAGCCTATATGGCTATCAGTACTATTGATCTACTCACCTTGAGTACGTCATTTTAACACCCATTATTTTATATATATATGTTGCTATTAATAAAGTTTATGTTTTAATTCATTCACTCATCACCAGAGGGTGAACCTGAGTGCTACATTGGGTTCTCTCTCTATCTTCTACCATTGTATTTACACCCATAGCACCGTTCACAGCCTAACTCTATTGTGGCTGCAGAAGGGGCTCCCCTATCGCTCTTATCGGTTTGGAATTAGAGACAGAAAACTGCTTTTGTGCTGTTCATATATTACAAATTATTTCCATTGCCTAGTTCTAGAGGGAGGTGAACACCATGTGATCCTTAGCTTTTATCAATTCACTATACATTTTTTTGTCAGGGCTGGGGAAGCTCATTTTTGAAACTATTACTAATAAAGATTAACTTTTAAATGTAATTCACGTTACTTTAACTGTGGTGCGTCTATAAAGGAATTCTTTCTTCTCTAGTACCTCTGTGTACTTCATTTACCTACACTGATTATATGTAATTATTGTCCCATGGACAAGTGAAAAATGTGAGAAAGCCCTGAAGGGGATAAAAAAAGCATATGCTTTTGTGAGTAGTGCAATTAAAAGGTGGCCAAAGCCAGTATCATATTTACCTTACTGTAAAGGTAAACTGTGGGTGCACAGTTACAAGCTCTCTCTTGCCTGCAGCACCAATCAGGTACTTGATTCACCAGCCCTCCTATTTAGGCTCAGCCCTTACACGAGGAAGTTGTCTGAGCATAATCCTTTGTACCGGTGCTTTTCACAAGCACATGACCAAGCCTTGTCTCCCTTTGTCTATTCCTGCTAGAACTCTATGGATATCTTCATACTCGACCTTGGCTAGTGACCTCTACCATCCTACCTCTCCACACTTTGACCATGGCTAATGACCCCTATGATCCGCACCTCTCCAACCCTGACCCGGTTACCTACAACGACTAGACCCGCACTCCGGACGCTGCCTCACGGCACCAGGTCGGTGCTTCTACATCCCTACCTCGGCCCTGTGTTCCCATCCAGTTTCTGGTGAGCACTTCGTTACAGGTTTTTACTTATCTGCGGATAGAAAATGTGATTCCCCATTAGTGAGAAGGTGATATGAACCTGGCATTCACCAAAAGATAAACCTTCTGGATTTATAAACTGGAAACAATGATACCCCCAAGAACTTAATGTAGACTTCGAGATAGAACTTTTCCTGCTATAAAACCCTTATGACCTCTGTTAGTTATTGTTTTTGACAATTCATTAAGGTATTGCATCTTCTGACATTTATGAGTGTCTTGTGTACATTTATCTTAGACAATGGTTTGTATTTCCCCATTAATTTCTTAGTTAACTAGAGCCTTATGCTCTACTGTATATAGATTTGTGAGAACAGAGGTTCATGATGCATTTAAGCTCTAGGAATTTCATATCTGCTACCTGATACTAACCTACTTTTCTTTTGCTCTCGTTTCTTTCCTTGTGGCTATAAATATATATATTTGATGTTGACCATGTGCTAGATATACAGATGCCTACGTCCATCTAAGTTTTACCTGTCTCCTTGCATCCATTTATTATGGAGACATGGGACAGGTCATTAACTGCATATGGGGATTGTAACAACTGGGTTATTTTTTGAAGATTAGGGTTGTATTATCCTGGTGCTGATCCATTGTAGTATTGGAAAACCATTGTCCACCCTCAAAGCTGTAAGTATTATCTTATACTAAAGTACTGATATATTTCAAAATAACCATATAAGATTTCACATGTTTTACTGTTTTAAAGTGGCAATCCAAGCCAGGAATTTTTTTGTCTTCATTTTTTTTTAACCTCGGATGGAAGCAGGTGGTCTACGGAGCTGAATCCCATTCATTTCAGCTCTGATGACCCCCTGCTTCCAGATACTTATCTCCGTAGGGAGTGCAAGTAGCCGCTCTAAGCAGCTACCAAGGTTCACATTATGGTGGAGTTTCAAAACTCCCACGTACTTGGGGGCCAATAGTAATCTGTGACATCTTCAGGTTCAGCTTCCTATTGGCCTACGTGATGCGGGAGCTTTAAACAGTAAAACCCAGTTAACTCAGCCAGAGCAGCTGGTAAGTATCTCCAAAAGCTGGGGGTCTCCATCGCTGAATTCAATGGGGTTCAGCTCCAGAGACGCCCTGCTTCAAACCTGTTTTAAATAAATGAAAAATGGAAAACAGCATGAATTGCTCCTTTTAATTACTACTATGAAATTATATGAAACCATTATAGGCTATATTTGCTAGGATTATAGAACTTTATAGACCTAGAACCGCTTATACAGTGCATTGTATACATTTTAAACTGTGAATGCAAATCTTTGGACCTTACAATGTTTCTTTATTGGCTGCCTTGATCAAGGATACTGTATGTTTGAAAAATAATTAATTATAAAAAAATTCTATTTGGTTAAATGAGTTCATGCATTTGCACAATACATTTTGATTTGATTAGGTTATTATGTATGTGCCAGACGTGTTACAAACCTAATGACACAATTGCTTTAAGTTAATAAATATAATGTGTATGTTACAGTAATTGGAGCTGAATTTTATGTTGGCATTTGCAATTGTTCCATGTCATGAACTGTATGTATTTTGATATAAGTCTGACCTCTCATGAGGCTTTCAATTGGATTGTGCATAACTGATGCCTGAGGCAGTTATAACTATTTTACGATCGCATTATTTATATTTGATGAGTAATGAGAAGTTTCTGGACTCTAACCCCAATCCATGGTTTCGGTGCCGCAATACTGCTAATTGCAGTGTGCTTCATTTTGAAGAAAGGAATGAAGAAAAGAGCACTGTGGTCTTGCAAAAACATTTTAATAAAGTTTTCTTTGGCTTTATTAAATTGTTTTTGCAAGACCGCAGTTGCCTCCTCATCATTCCTCACTGCATATTCCTGTATGGGACTGTCCAGGAAGGCCCCTTTGAGCAGGATCACCGCCTTTTTTCGATCACACTATCTGACATCAGGTGTGCCTGGGAAACCCTTATTTTGTTACTTAATTTTGAAGAGGCAGGTAAATTCCTGAAGCCCTTCGTTGGAGAAGGATCTGGCGCTCATCTGTAGCCTTCAAAAATAATTTTATATCACGTTTTTCTGTTCACCTAGTTAATCAGAAACAATAATTTGTAATGTACAGTAAGCCAATTTATTTATTTAATGTACCTAAATCTGATTAGTTTGTTTTAATTCTAGATATGGACAAAGAATATTTGAGAGAAAAACTAGGATATGTCTTAATTTTCTGTTAACTTGAATTGCATTGAGGGAGCTTGCATCAGGGCTAAAGTACTGAAAGAACAGCATACAACGAATGATATGTAGAGTTGACCAGCAAGAAGATTATTCTCTATGGATAGATTCAGTAAATGTAGATATTGCAGCATTAAATGTTGGCATTATTAAAATATGTGACTGTGGCTATATTTTGTAGAATTACCACCATATTCACTAAGAATGATTTATTCATAAATGGCTTGCAATATTCAAATAAGTGATCTCATAGAAATCTGTGTTAATCAATACAAGAGATGCATAATTGGGGAAGGGTGGGAGATATCACACTTTTCTACCATAAGGTTATGTAATTGGATTTCTAATAAAACCTTATGACAGAAAAATATTTAACCCTTTGGTTCCTGAGGCTACCAATCCATTGCAAAAGAATGCGTCCAGGCACCATAGGGGCTATAATGATATACAACATAAATACCCTACCAATAAAAGACAGAAAGTAAAACATTCCTATATGCAAATAGTATACCTTTAGTAGCCCAAGTGACCAGATAGTTTTGAGTTGTTCCGCAATGTTGATATAGTATTATGTACAGTAATTGTTATCCCCTATCCTACAGTAGGTTTTCTAGTATTATCTTGACTATGTATATAGTGGTCATTTACACATAGACAATAAAGGCTTAACGTCAGCCTGAGTAGGCGATAAACATTCGTGACATTTATCGATTATAGTCCAATATCGGGTTGAGTGAAAAGCATGTGAATAAATAATTTGGCGTTAATTAGTCATTTGCATGCTCATTTGTATATGTGCATTGAAAATACCTTAACAAGCTCCTCATCACTGGTTTACCACTGGCAATATGGTTTTGGTAAATATATTGTTTTCGATAAATAAAATTTGCTTTAAACACGGTTAATGCCAATGTTTTCATTTATCGAACTTCAGTGAATCTAGGCCTATGCAACAAGGCAAAAGTGGTATAATTTTTGAGAAATACAATCGTACCATACTGTATGTACAGTATAAAAGAAAAAACTCCTATTTCAAGGATGGTGCAGTTATGTTACCAAATAATTCACAACATTTGCCTTGATGCATGGGGGGGGGGGGAGTCTTGTCTTATGATTGGCTATTTACACATATTAGGCTGAATGTGCTTTGGTCGAAATAACTTGTTGTCCAGATTATTTATTACATTTTACCCTAGTTTTGAGGAATGCTATAAAAAATATATTTTGAGGGACTCAATTGTTATTTTCTAAAGACTGTTTTATAACTTGATTTCTGCAACTTTGACATTGTTCTTGCATCCGTATTCATTGGCTTTCACATAAGACCATAACCTTACATAAGTACGTTGTACCAAGTTCTGTGTATTTGTCAAGTTTCATTGTATTTTTTGGCGTATTGTTCCGAGTCTGGATTTCAGGTCTATTTTTGAAGTGCTATTAAGTAGAAAATGCTAAAATTGGCAAACATTGTACAACTTAACCCCATTATAGCGTGGTCCTCGGGGGCCACCCGTGACCACCGTGTTATAAACGGGGTCGCGGGAAAAAAATGGCCGCCAAATTTTTTTTCAATTTTTTTTGTGGTGGTACTGTGTCTGCCAGAGGGGGAAAGCTGAGAACTCTCCCAGCGTTCCCAGACCCGGTGGGGCAGCCGCAACAGCACCCAGCACTTACCCGGCATCTGGCAGCTCTTCTCCCTGTCTCTGCTTCCTGCTTCTGCTTCCGTCTTGCGAGACATGTCTCTGTGTGTGTGTGTGAATTTGACTGTGTGAGACTGTGTGTGTGTGTGTTAGTGTCAGTGTGTGTGTGTGTGCAGTGTGCTGTGAGTTTGTGCAGTGTGCTGTGAGTGTGTGCAGTGTGCTGTGAGTGTGTGCAGTGTGCTGTGAGTGTATGCAGTATGCTGTGAGTGTATGCAGTGTGCTGTGAATGTATGCAGTGTGCTGTGAGTGTGCTATGAGTGTATGCAGTGTGCTGTGTGTGTGTCAGTGGGTGTGTGTGTGCAGTGTGCTGTGAGTGTGTGTGTGTGTGTGTGTGTGTGTGTGTGTGTGTGTGTGTGTGTGTGTGTGTGTGTGTGTGTGTGTGTGTGTGTGTGTGTGTGTGTGTGTGTGTGTGTGTGCAGTGTGCTGTGAGTGTGTGCAGTGTGCTGTGATTGTATGCAGTGTGCTGTGAGTGTATGCTGTTTGCTGTGAGTGTATACAGTGTGCTGAGTGTGCAGTGTGCCGTGAGTATGTGCAGTGTGCTGTGAGTGTGTGCAGTGTGCTGTGAGTGTGTGCAGTGTGCTATTAGTGTGTGCAGTGTGCTGTGAGTGTGTGTAGAACAAAAGGTGTACAAACAGCGCTTATACAATCAACAAATGATAAAACCTTAGATAAATTGTCCGAATGGTAGTCCTGGAGCTGCCTGTTGAGATTGTTCTGGTATCTTGCACCCAGACTTGAATTTGTGGACAAAAGCAACCTCCTCTGGCGCTGAGGTGGGGACTTGAATTTTCTTCGTATAGACTGTGACCTCAGGAAAAACAAAAGACAAAACATGCAGGAAGCCAGATGTGAATAGGTCAAATGCACTGGTAAATGGTCTTTAAGGCCGGGATGCACCGTCTGCCTGGCGGTGTTTACGTCTCCTGCTGCCGGGATCCTATCTCGTGCTCCGTCGTGAATCACTTCATGGAATGCACCCGATCCGCTCGCGCAATGACGTCACCAATTCTCGTCCACTGCTACGGTGTCCCAACAGTACCAAAAACCATCCAACGCGTTTCGAAAGCTCTATTGGTGTCTTTGACGAAGAAACGAGCACGAGATAGGATCCCGGCAGCAGGAGACGTAAACACCGCCAGGCAGACGGTGCATCCCGGCCTTAAAGACCATTAACCAGTGCATTTGACCTATTCACATCTGGCTTCCTGCATGTTTTGTCTTTTGTTTTTCCTGAGGTCACAGTCTATACGAAGAAAATTCAAGTCCCCACCTCAGCGCCAGAGGAGGTTGCTTGTGCTGTGAGTGTGTGTAGTGTGCTGTGAGTGTGCAGTGTGCAGTGAGTATGTGCAGTGTGCCGTGAGTATGTGCAGTGTGCTGTGAGTGTGTGCAGTGTGCTGTGAGTGTGTGCAGTGTGCTATTAGTGTGTGCAGTGTGCTGTGAGTGTGTGTAGTGTGCTGTGAGTGTGCAGTGTGCAGTGTGCAGTGACTATGTGCAGTGTGCTGTGAGTGTGTGCAGTGTGCTGTGAGTGTGTGCAGTGTGCTGTGAGTGTGTGCAGTGTGCTGTGAATGTATGCAGTGTGCTGTGAATGGCAGTGTGCAGTGAATGGCTGTGAATGTGCTGTGAATGGCTATGAATGTGAGTGTGCTGTGAATGGCAGTGTGCAGTGAGTGTGTGCAGTGTGCTGTGAGTGTGTACAGTGTGCTGTGAGTGTGTACAGTGTGCTGTGAGTGTGTGCAGTGTGCTGTGAATGTATGCAGTGTGCTGTGAGTGTGTGCAGTGTGCTGTGAATGTATTCAGTGTGCAGTGAGTGTGTGCAGTGTGTGTGCAAAAAAAAACGTAATTTTTTTTGTTTTTTTAGTTCGGGGTCCACGCTCAAACCGCGTTATAAGCAGATCCGCATTATAGCGGATCACGCTATAATGGGGTTGAGCTGTATTACTTGGTGTATGACGTTTTAAAAATAAGAACCTCTATTATACTATATACAATATAACTAAGAACACATCATTGAAAACATCAAATGGAAATAATGTAGTTAAAGAAAGCCCTGGACCAGTAGTTGGAGGGGCCCCTCGGCACTTAACTCATGTGTGCCATACGTTTTAAATCTGTTAATCTAACAAATCTGTCTATGTTTTTTCGATAAGCCTATAACATAAAGATGCATAACTCTGCCACACTGAATAATTGATTTTATACAGGGACATGATTATGTGGTGGACTCTACATGTACTATTGATGAAGTAGCTGGATAACCACAGTCTGTTAAAATGTGATAAAACATGAGAGCATGTAATCAAAATCAGCTGAAAGAAATTGGCTGCTTACAATCAGCAACTAAAATCCAATAAAACTGATATTCTTATTTTTAGACACTCATTGTTTGGACTTATTGCCCTAATTTCTATGTCATGCAAACTGGAGTTCTGCAGAGCTTGGTAAATAAAGTCATCCTGTTCTTTTAACCAGGTCACTGTACATTAAAGTACTGTATATGGAAAAGGGACCTTCCCTATTTAGCACAATTATTTGTCTTGGCTCATCAGAATCAAGGGTCACCTGCATAAGCATCAATCTCATCCTATTAGTAGAAACCCACCAAATTAGGACGTCCTGAGTAACTAAGGTAAGGTATGTTTTAAAAAAATGGGGATATAGTGATATAGTTGCATAGTAGATGAGGTTGAAAAAAGATACAACCATCAAGTTCAAACTATGCTAAATTTAGACGGCAGATACTTTATCCTCTATTTGTACTTACAGTATATTGATCCAGAGGAAGGTATGTTTAATAAAATGAGTTCATACCTCTTAAATTAGCCTCAGACATTTAGATATACAGTAAGAACAGTTGTTTTATTCACTGGTATCAATAACAGGTAGTAAGTCAGATTGGGTCACTCTGAGCACTAGAATGACCCTTCCTGATATCACATAATACAAATAAACCAATGCCTTTTTTTATTTATACTATGTCACAAACATCCATATGTTCCTTATACGCCAACCCACCTCTCCCTTTTTTCTTTAGCTTTTCCCATACATGATCATATTATCTATGACCTATTTTCTCTGTATCAAACTTTTGACTTTGAGGAGGGGAGGAGGAGAGTGCTTCCTCCCAGTGCTGGTGTGCGTTTATCACTTCTTGCAACTTCTACAAAAAATAACTTGCTACAAGTGCAGATATGTCTATTAACCTCTTCAGTAAAGTAAACCTATTCAGTGCCAGACTTGTATGCCAGGATTGTACCTAGGTTTTGTCTAATATCAACATCCCCGCACATAAATATTTATACCACAGGGGATGATGCTTTAACCAATGATTCAAATGTGGAATAGCAGCACATTTTATTTACAAACCAAAAACTTCTTTACAAATTTAAAATGTACTTTAAAAACTGGAGTCCTTATAGCGCTATCATGAAATTTTTGTCACACAAACGCTTCACCAGAAAGGTAGTCATTGTCCTTATCATCAGTAAACAGAAGCTGATCATGCACAGAGCATGGAAACTATAATCCTCTGGGAGGAATGGGCTGAATGCCAGCAACTAAGACATAATTTCTACAAAATCATGATTGTGTCATTTGAATATGTGAGTGACCCAGCAAGCCATATAGTATGATGGTGATAAATCTAAAAATACAAATTTATTTCGCATGTTCTACTGTCCTACATCTATGGTGTTCCACAGTGATAAGCCACTTTGGACCAAATTCAATTAGAACCTTACGGGAAGGTGCATCAAGCTCTGATGTGGCCCATGGACTTGAATGGCAGTTTACTCTGAATTGGGGTGTGATACCCCACATCATGGCATAGTGAATCCCAGACTTAATTTCTTTGCTACCCGGGAGGCTAAAATACATTGTGAAACACTACTAATGCTACTACTTTGTGGGGTATGAAGCGTTTCACTTGTAAAAAGCTTCGTCGGGGTGATAATCACCCATGACGGAGCTTTTTACAAGTGAAACGCGTAGGGTTAAAGTTGGGTCCCTGCTGAGCAACTCTAGAGATTCTATTCCTACATTATAGTGGCTAGAATATTTAGGAACTTGTTTGATACTTTATACCACGACCGCACACTGAGTTGTATGGTGCTTACCAGAGAACACAAACGCAGAGAACGCTCCACGGTGTCATCGGCTGGTGATGAGGAGGCGAGTAGTCAACACCACTTGTGGCTACAGTGGAGTTTGTCTACCATCTTATCCGGTCCATTATACAAATGGCATCAGCTGACTTCAAATCTACAGCTGCTGCTGGGTTATTTCCCTGAATGTGATGATTTTCTGCCAGATTGTTAGTGGCATTTTATCCTTTGTGTACTAAAACCGGTATACAGTACTTCACTACTGTAGTGCCGACGGTTATTCTAACACAAACCAGTGGCAATCGCCAAAAAGACCCAGGTACATGCTGGGTACATGCTGGGTACATGCTGGGTACATGCTGGGTCGTGTTTAAGGCAAGTTTAAGGCATTTCTGCATTGACTAATGGCCCATCAGATTAACAGCAGGGGTCCCTGGCAGTCCAATTCAAACAGAATGGGACTGCCAGGGACCCCTGCTGTGTTAATCCGATGGGTCATTAGTCAATGCAGACATGCCTTAAACTTGCCTTAAACTAGCCAGGTTACACCCAGCATGTACCCAGCATGTAACCGGGCTAGTTTAAGGCAAGCCTTAGAATACTCGTTGTCTCGTCTGTATATTGCTTCTCTGTTCATTTCCAGGATCGTCTCTCTACAACACTAGATTTATGGGACTCTTTTCCTCTGGTTTCACCAGGAATCACACTTTCACCTATTATATATTTAGATAGATTTGTTTCTTGATTGTTTGCGCTGGTGTCATCGTTCTATATCAATCCCTAGAGCAGGGGGGGGGGCAAACTGGGGGGCTGAGGGGGAGACAGCGGTTGCAGAGGCCCTGCACTCTTCCACCAAGGCATTAAAATTAATGCCAAGGGATTGTGTGAGGTCTCTGCAATGGGCATAGGATATGGGTTAGGGTAAAAAACCCAGATGGTATTACCCCTATGTATAATGTCTGCATTAATAACCAGTTGTGCAACACTAAGTAACCACAATAAGCAGGCCCAAACCAATCACTACTGTGTAACACCACACAGCAAGGGTGGAGGAAAAATGTGAGTAAGTTAAGTAAACAAAATGCAAGTGCTTTGAGGCCACTGTACCCAATCTCCTGGGAAGCCCTGATTGGAAGGAGACTGCTGAGACAGCTGTAACACGGCGGAGTGCCTCCACTGCGGGTGAGAGATGCCGGCAGAGGAAATCGCGGTCTGTTCCTGACTGAGAAATGGAGCGGTCGCATCGGGTGCTGTTATCTAAGAAGAAGGGTTGAAGTGCGCCCGAAGTCACTTCTTGTTTACTTACCAGCGTGGAGAGTGTGAGTGTGTTACCATTCCCCTCTGTGTTGTTTGTCATCTTAAAGTAATTGTTAATGCACTATATCCTTGCATTTGTGTTTCTTCATATGAGGGTCTACAAAGAGTCTGCTGACCTGGAGAATATTTGACTTGGAGTTACAGTATTATGTGTTTTTCAGTGCTAACTAACACTGGGTTTATTTGCACATATTAACTGTTTTATCATTTTGCGCCATGAACACTGTTTTGTTTAGGTTTTTTTTTAATTTGCGGTTTTGGGGAAAACCGCTGGTATTTAGGCTGCATCTTGAGTATATCACAATATTTGTTGCGCTTTATTATAGTTTTTTCAGATAAATGACACAACCTATCTCCTTGGCTACAGTAAATTAGTTGTCACACAATGCTTTAGTAAATGCTTAGGTAAACAAGGAGTTAAGCCCTTCTACCATCACACTCGGGGACCAAACCACCCTCCCCAGAGGAACTACCTCCATCATCCATCCTTCCTACCCCCATTCTCCCAACAAACATAACCCCCCCCCCCTTCTCCCCAACCCCATTCCACCCTATAGACTAATTCACAATTGCCCTATTAGCCACATGGGGCTAATAAATCTTTTGGCCATTCCAAAAAAAAACAAAAAGATATGTATTCAAAATAATTTAAAACATTCCACCCTGACAATTATATACATAAGCAAGATAGGGCTCACGTCAGCCTGGAGTAGGTGATAAAAACATGTGGTATTTATTGGTGCTATCGCAGTTCTGATAAATATTGGTACTTGATGTATGGTATAAACATGACAAAGTGCAATATTTAGTCATGTTGATACTGGTTCAGATATTTTTATCAGTCACGGTAATAAAATGCGTTCTTTGTAACAATGCAACGTTGATGTATTCACACTAAACACAACAAAGGTTCCGAACACTCAATGCAATAATAATGAATCTAGGCAAGAAATGTCAAGCATAGTCATATTTTACTAATGGAAAACATCCAATAATCTGAATGATAAAAATGATAAATAAGTACATGCACCATGCATATACATCAGATAATACTGCAAAAAACAGTATAATACGGATCTAAAAAATAGAATGAGAAGAAGAGGGAGCAAGGAGAGACAAAGGACGATTGGAAATACCAAAAGAAAAAAAAGGGGGGCGGAGGGAAAGAATTAAATCAGGGGGGCAACGTTTCGGGGGTTGACCCAATCTTCTGGCTCATTCACATAGAACAAGCATCAGTGGTACTTCCCACTAATACCCTCAGTAATATACTCCCTCTCTGTAACCAAGTTACAAGTGAAAAAACACATCATAAAGCTCCAACGGTACTGCTCCAAAAAAATACAACTAGAAATCAGCCATGAGAGTTCGCTCAAGAGAAAAAAACTTAGTCTTGCGTAAGGAGTTTCCTTAGAATCTAGACATCCCAATTTGGGTTGTTGTCTGTAATGTCCAACGGGAACATGATGAATCTGCAGAGGAGGATGCCCTTCTGCCTCTGCTTGAGAATGCCATCTCAAGTGATCCGATCCTCTGACGTCATCTGGGTGGAGTTAGTTAACCTAGTACAGTGGCTCACAAGGACCGGTGGTGCATGCACGCCTAGCATTCATGATAGTGATGTCATCGTGTCACACAATTCTCTACCCACCATCTAATGCAGACGTAGAAGAGTTTCTGAAGCATTTTGGTCATCGTGGTAATGTACACAAGAAATAAGGAACCATGGGCACACGGAGACACAATCATACAATAAAGACAATCATTAAGATTATTGGATGTTTTTCATTAGTAACATATGGCTATGCTTGACATATCTTGCCTAGATTTATTATTATTGCATTGAGTGCTGGGAACCTTTGTTGGGTTTTGTGCTGTTACTTTTGAGGAATTGAGGGCCCCTTTTTTGTTCCCTTTGCACCACCCTTTCAAGATATTCTCCTTTTTTTTAAAATAAGTAATCATTATGTTATGCATTGCCTGTCTATACTGAGAGTATCTTATTTTTGGAGTTTCTTCTGTGCGACATATTATATACATATGTGGTTGTGTATCACATAACCTATTTAAATCATGATGTGCCATCAAGAGCTATATTTACATGTTTATAGGTATCCAGTTTCAAGATTCTATATATTGTATGTTGTACATAGTAACATTCTTCTTCTTTGAAGATATGGGTCTTAACTAGAAATGGGAGATTTTTTTGGGCAAATTTAGATCCGCAGCGGATTGGCCGGTTCCTGTGGTCCGCGGATTTCAGTGGATCAAACTCAAAAAGGTCGATTCTCGTTTTGCTGATTTTTAAAATTATTATTGCCAATAAACTCCTCGGATCCCGCAACCTGTGGACGGATTTGTAGAATCTAATTTGCGGATTCAGCAATCCATTAGATTCTATCAATCCGTCCATGGGTTGTTTCCAATGGTGGATTTTGATGAATTCGCACGGATTGAAACCGGCAAAATCCGCTTGCGTATTTTACACCGCGAAACAGACTTTGAGGGTAACATCAGCGAAAATACAGAAAACCAATATGGGCGGATTCGCCCATCTCTACTCTTTACTGCTTATTCATGTTCATATATCTATGTCCTAAAGAGTTATCAGTATAACGGAGTACTGTGTTTCTAAATTACTTCTTTATAATACAGTATGTATTCTAGTTTATGTATTGGTCCATTCAGTTTGCAATTTAATTTCATTCTTTAGAACTGGATATTTCATATATTCAGGGGCTAATAGTTACATTAAATATCATTGTGATATGTTTATTTTATGGTTACCTTTTCATAAGCTAGGTGTATATTTTAGTATAGTTTGTACAGTTTTCTTTTGTTCTGTGTTGTTTCCTGTTTATTACTTGTCATTTTCCCTCAAATGGTCGTCTTTTCGAAATAGTTTTTCTTTGACGGTTGTCGTTCGCAGGGGAGCCTGAGGGGAGCCAGGGGAGTCATGACCGCTCAGAATTTTTGTGATTGCAGCTTGCTGCATTAATCATACACATTAGTGGTAGAGGCTTCTCAATGGCTTATTCACCTCTACTTACTTTCATTACAGCTACAGGTGCGTGAGCGATCGTGCCCGGCCCTTCTCTGATCAGGTACACAGCAGGAAACAAGTATAAAAATCATGATTGAGTTGTATGTGATCTACTCTTTGATAAAGCGCTACCCAGCACGAAATGCGTTAAAGAGACTTAGTGGTTCTCCATTTTTTATCTATGTTCTAATGAAGAATACCATTTTTCAACTTAAGCTCAACTTTGTGTTTTGTAGCCGTACACATTTATATACAGTAGTGCTGTCTATATCTTATACTTTCTGTAGTGTTGATTTATTGCACCATTAAAATAACACATTTTTGGGGGGGATAATACCACATTATTGGCTTACCGATGTTTGATGTATCCAGGTTTTCGTGTCTGCATGGATATTTGAATCACAAACCGTGCAGACGAATATTTGCAACTTGGCGAAGATTTGCAAAACTTCTACAAAATCTTTGTGGGCAGAACATTGATATGTCCGTTCATCCCTACACCTAAGTAGGACTTGGTTTAAGTTCTAAATGATTGTAAAACACCATGATCTATATTTTTTAAGTACAGATGTAGCAAGATTTACTGCCCTCAGCGCCACGGACAAACAAGCAAAGGTCTGCGGCACCAGGGACAGCTCTGAATGGGATCCCCCACCACTTTAATCCTTCAGTACATAGCATGACTGCGTGTGGCATTGGCACAGAGGACACTAAACTGTACTACATCTGTAGTGTTATGCCAAAAGATCCCTTCCAGCACCAGAGTTGCAGATCATTCAAGTAAATAGGTCCTATGTTGTCTTCTGGCACAAGAAGGTGTCTTATAGATTAGCACAATTGAGTAAAAATTAGCCCAAATTTAACGATACCAATGGAAAATATGTGAGGTCACAGTGGAATGACATTTATAAGCTATTTTAGTTGCCATTTTGCAAACGTTTGCCAAAAAAATGTGTTAATAAAAGCAGCTCCACAAAGATTTATAGGGAGATCAAATAACTCGTCTTTTATTCTTACTGGTCATATAACAAGCATTTATTGACTAGACAACTGAACTTGTATTCATATGAAAAGAAAATACAGACATTTTGGCATAGAAAAAAAACCTACAAAAAATAAACAGGGTATGATGTGCCACTACATATAACAAGTAAGCATTTCTGGATAGAGTCAAAAGAACTAGTTAAAAAAAGGGACATTTGCAGAAAATACTTTCAAAACATCCTTCAAAATCAATAGGCACTAACAAATGTTTGCATGTTATATTAAATGTAAATAGGGGATAATAAATTAACATTTATAAAAAGTGAATTTGTAGTTATGAATACAAGGCATCCACTTGCATTAAACCACAGGTGAGATGTACTGTATGAAGCACTAAAGAGTTGTTAACTTTAGTGAAATGTTATATTGCATGATGTTTTTTATTATACAATAACTTAAACTAAAAAATATTGTTAATTGCTCTGTAATAAGAGTCCAGACCTATCAACTACTGGTTTTCAGTGACTGTCACTGTGTTAGCATCTCACACAGATAGCCTAAGCAATCTCAGAGACTTCAATAAAGTTTCACTGAAGGAAGTCTGCAACTTTGGTTTTTTGAGGTTAACATTTCTGTTATTAGGGGGCAATTTATGCCTGCCATTGTAC
The DNA here is from genome assembly GCF_040206685.1 of Ascaphus truei. Lineage (NCBI taxonomy): Eukaryota > Metazoa > Chordata > Amphibia > Anura > Ascaphidae > Ascaphus > Ascaphus truei. The sequence continues at coordinate 308,376,362 of NC_134483.1, read as the reverse complement.
TGTTAAATTGATCCTAGAAGCATACATTCCATGTTGGGTTTCATAGTATCAACGGATATATCAAAGACTTGGAACCATAACTAGATGATGTTTTTGACTTGACAATGGCAGGTCTGGACACCCTTGTCTCATTTTTCCCACAAAGCACATGACACAACCAACTGAAGGAATAATGCCACAGCTTCATTAAACTGCATAACAGACAAATAACCATATGCAAACCTGCTCTAAATGGACTCATCAAGTTTCATAGTATTGCTATGGCTCATGACCTCCACTGTCAGCAGACACTGTGCCTGCATCATAAAACCCAATGCTGACTTGACAAGATGCTTTCAAACAAAACAATGGTAGGCCCTGATTAACATGACTTGAAAACTCAACTTGAAAACCAGAGCCTAGTCTGCTGGGGAACAATCCAACAATGCTGTGGCAGAAACAAAATAACATTTCCCACATGACTTCCAATCCTCTCTCGGGCTCTTTGTTTTTCCCTAGGATTTACACGTTTTAGGTCCACTTGCCATGTGTGAGTGCCTAGCGGCTTCCTCTTGACCAGCTTATAACACCTGCAATCACACCCAGAACTGGATCTCCCTCAGACCAACCAGCCCATCCTGATGGTAAGCCACAAAAGTTGAGGGAAGAGAAGGCCACCATGCCATGCAACCTCTAGCCTGCATGATCTTTCTCTGCATAAATTAAATCTGCTACTTCAAGTGTGAGGTGACATTATTCACTGCATTTTAATTTGTATCAAATGTAAAAAATGTGTTTCCTTTAGCAAATATTTTCATTTGATGTAAATTAATGCAAAGAAAATCCAATCAAAATGCCCATATTGTCAGCCTCCTATATGTTTTAGAGCTCCTTTTAACACTTAAATAGGACAACCTGTTCTTGACCTTGGCAAAGAGTCAATTACAGCCTCTTGGTACAGTATATGTGAAGCCAATGCCTGTGGCACGCATAGCTTCGTTTCAAAAACCAAGCTACGGTAGCATTTTAGTGATCATTTATGTCCTTCATCCCCTTCACATCAATGTCACAAAGTTTACTAAATTGCTACCGTGATTTAGTGAATGAGGAGATTAGAAATATTACAAACTGTAAGTATATGTTTTTTAGGGACTTACAAGTCTAAGATGCAAGATTAACTTGCACATGTCCTGCTTTAAATAACAGCTTTTCTTTTCCAAGTATTGGGAATAATCTTCTCTGGTATCTTTTTTTCAGTGTGTGCCTTACATCTGTGTGCACTCGAGCCTCTAAGTGTTTGCAGCTTTTTCATACCAATAACTGTATCACACATCTTGAGCACCTTGAGTGAAAGCACTTAAAATCAATACATACAGAGCACCATAGGAACTGCATTGGCAAAACAAAAACACTATAAAGTCATAGTTAGGGATTAAATTATCAATTTAACTGCCATCCATCCGTGGAGTTCATGTGGTTCAATATTCATGATGAGATGTCTTAACCAAATAGATTGTTTTCCTTCTAAAGCAGGTATGCAAGGAACTGAGTCTCATATCAGAAATTAGAGGCAAGACTGAAAGCAATAAAGCAGCAGATGGAGAAGAGGAAGTACCTTAACAGATGTGCACATGTATAACATATCCTCAGTTTTTCCAGTCCCTTGGGATGACCTAAATTGCTTTATTTCTTAATCAAAGTCATGTTAGTAAAAATTGGCTAGAGCAGTACAGAACAGCTACATGAGAATCCTGCTTATCTCCCTTTTGCCTTTGTTTATCTTAGTTTGATTAGATTGTAAGCTCTTTGAGCTTGTACAGCCGTTACTGCAGATGCAACATGCACAGTGCTAAATTTAACGCGGCTTCATTCAAACAAACTTAACATGCATTATTTGTGAACTTCTGTGTATTAATGATGACTGCTACATTAGATAACACAGCATATATCCAGTTACCACAGAATATCACAACATTTCCATAAGATCCAGCCACAGGGGGATATTCTAGTAGCTGCGAATTGTGCATATTCATGCGGAAATCGTCCTTTCCACTCGGATATGCATGTTTTGCTATTCTGTAAGCTCTTTTCGGATGTCCAAATCGTGCGGGAAAGGTTTCTTCAGAAGTGGTTTGATCCTAGCTAGGCAAATCTGAGCGGTATGAAGAAAAAGGCTCAAACTCGTCTTTTTTTGTAAACTCGCTGGAATTCTAGTAATGTAGCTCCGTCAACTCAAAAATGCTAAACCGCTTCAAATAATTTGCAGGTTTTTTCTCACCAGCTAAAGACAGATTTGCATCATTATAAGCCACACTGCCTATTTCAGCTCTGCTGAGCATGCACTTAATTAATATGCCTACTTAATTATTCGATAGAAATGTGTACCCTTCTACACAAATAGATAACTCATATGTACTTTGTAGAAGACATATTTTCACCTGTATAAATATTATTACACACAAAAACATTATCAAATTCATATGAACTACCTGGGCCACATTATATGCCTGATTGTTTCATTAAATGAAAAGGGCCTGATTAAAATGTGCGTTACCTAATTAGCTGCCTATTTAATTTCACCTATTTTATGTGCATAATATTTACAAATAAACAACTCATCACTTCATGTTGTTGAACATAGTTTTTGTTTTAAGAAACGTTTGTTTAGCAAAATATAATACAAACTCACTTCTTGTTAAAAAAAAAAAGTTTTATTTCAGTCTTGACAATTATTTGATGCAACCCTTTTTGGGTGATGGTTATGCTGATGTCAGTGTTGCTGTTGGTGGTGCTGTTGGTGGTGGTGTGGAGTTTTCCCAGGATCGTGATCATGTTTGTGGGCCCTGCCTTGATGTTGATAGATATGTTGTATCCGGCATTGACATTTCAAGGTGTGAAGTCATTATGGTTTCTTGGCTGCATGGAGCTGGTCCCCTCATTACAGGAATGCCATATTTTAGTATACTGCACATCTTTGCTAATGTTGTCGTGATTAGAGATGGGCAAATTTTGGGGGTGGATTTGGATCCACGGCAGATTGTCCTGTTCCTTTGGTCAGCGGATTTCAGCAGATCAATGTCAAAAAGGGCGATTTGCATTTTGTAGATTTTTTTTACTATTATTGCAACCCGTAGATGGATTTGTACAATCCAATCCTTGGATTCAGCAATCCGATGGTGAATTCATAAGAAACCACCAACGGATTTGTGAATCCACGGATTGGATTCTTCAAATCCGTCCACGGGTTGGGTCCAATGGTGAATTTTGATGAATCTGTGCGGATTGAAATCTCCCAAATTCTTTAGCAGATTTTACACCACGAAACACATTTTGGGGGTAACATCAGCGAAAATCCGGGAATTGGATTTCGGTGGATTTGCCCATCTCTAGTCGTGATTTACTCGCTTCCTCTCCTGTGTATCCAGTTTGGTTTGATTTGACATAATCAAATGTAGAGAAGCGATGGTATCCTTTAGTTGACTTTTTTCTCTTTCAACTCCTGTGACACACCTTCATGAAGTACCATACGCTTCCAGTGGTATTCCTTCTGTTTAGATAAAAACACTTCCTCTTCTTCCACCATCAGTTGCACCTCCCCTTCTCCAACAAAAGGTTCAGATGGTGGAGCATGCTGAGATGATGGCTTGGGTCCTGGCGACATGTCATCACATAACCCTCATCTGTCTGCTCCTCCAGCTCAGCAGTGTCTGAGCCACTAAAGAGGATTGGTGACACAGATAATGGTGAGTCATGGGCCGATGATAGTCCTGGTAAAACAAAAGTAGGTCAAGCTAAGTGAATGTTGTTAGAGAAAATAAAATTCTGCAGCCCCACTAGCCAGTCAGGTCACTATGTCCAGAGAGGTAATACCGGTATACACATACATGTCCAGTATTACCTCTACATTTTTACTGGACAGTGTTTCCAAATACAGGACAGTCCAGATCAATACTGGATACCTGGCAACCCTAGCTGTAGCAGGGGTATCTGTTCTAGTGTACAGATTTTAGGTAACCTTTGTAAAAGCATGTACGACTATTGGGGAATTTGCCAATTGTTTGTGTTTTTTTTCTGACAAAGCAGCAAAACACCATGCACTATATCTTTTTTTTCCCCTTTCTTTTTTTCATTATAGGATTGAAGCAGGGTGTCTCCGGAGCTGAACTGTGTTAATTTAAGCTCCGGTGACCCCGTGATTCCAGAGATACTTACCTCTGTTGGTGCTGCCATTATCTCATGGAGTTTAAATGTCCATGTCACGCGGACCAATAGGAAGCTGCAAGGGATGACGGCACAGCTTCCTATTAGCATGCGTGATGTAGAACATTTAAGCCACCATTTTGTGGCAGCAGAGATACCGGCACCCCGTACAGAGGTAACTATTTCTGCAAGCAAGGGTCTCCTGAGCTGACATTAACACAGTTCAGCTCCGGAGACCGCCTACTTAAATCCTAGAAAGAAAGAAAAAAGATGCCGATGTTTTGCTGCTTTAGGTAGTTCTGTTTTATAAATTTGCGATTTTTGTTCCAAACTTTCTGAAACATTTACAAAGGGATCCAGGACACCCTCCTATTTCAATTCACTTGAATATAGTGTGCTAAGGCTTGGCATTATTAACTACGTTTAAGAGGCACTATCATTAAATATTGATCAAATATTAGTAATTATAATTTGATTATTTATTCTCCAATACCAAAGCAACTGGATGATTTGACAATAAAATATTTCTAAAAAGTAAATTTATAAACGTAATTGTCTATTTTGTGTAAATCCTTTATTTATTGTAGCACAATTTTATAAATATCATCACGTCACATTGGTAATTGTGATACATTGCATAATTCAAATACAGTACATTGAACCAATAATTATTTATGCATAATGCATTTTTTTTCTATAACAAGACATAAGCAAACAGAATTAAATCAAAATAGGAGCAAATACATAATCAATACAAGTGCAAGTATTACAGGATGAAAGGGATTGTAACTGGGAGCTCAAAATGGGATAGGAGTGTAATAAATTTGATTATTGCGTGCTTAATAAGTCGTTGTGAAAGTGAATTAAATGAATATTTACACACAGTGATAATAGTGCAAAAAAACAATAGCACAGTATAAATCATCAATTAAGTGAAAAAGGTGTAAATAATGTAAAGCAGCTCATAAACCCTGAGAGGACTGTTCCTTGGTCTAAGTAGATGCAAATTTCTTCCGAAAAAAGGGAAGCGCAGATGTTCATGTGGAAAGCATGTATAAAACAAGAAATAAAAAAATGCACAATAGTGAAGCCAATATGGGTGAATTATAAAGTGTTATAATTAGGATAAGCGTTACACTCACAAATTCCCTCTAAATGGATGGCATGTCAGAGACTCAGTCTCTCTCTGACTGGAGCAAGGTGTACTACAGCATCGTGGGCAGCGAGAAAAAGAGGTCAATCTCTCCAATGTTCCTCAAAAAAGAAAGAAAACTCACACTGGTGTTAGTATGACTCTGCATATAACGTGGAAATAACAATAACATATAGCAAATGTGCACTCACATTCTGCACAAAGGCAATGCGCATATCAATAGTGGAGATTCCCTGGTGTCACAGCCGGCCTCAGTCCTGCTTCTTCCTGGTTGCAGGCATCACGCGCGTCCCTCACGTCACTCACGTCACTTCTGGTGATGTTGTCTGTGTGGGCGGTAGAAGCTTGACAAGGTAACTGCGGTATCCAGTCTTCCAGGTCTCCAAATGACAGGGTACAAACGATTCTACGCATTTCGCCACTGCTTCTTCTGGAATCCAGAAACACTTACTCTGTTTATAACACTTTATAATTCACCCATATTGGCTTCACTATTGTGCACTGTGTAAGTATTGTAATAATAATCATTGTATTATGACCTGATAGGCAATGAGCCAACTCATCTTGGTAGAGGTTTTTTATTTTATTAAACTTAAACTAACCTACTTGCTAATTATACATCCTATCATAGAGGAATAAGATGTAAATTTGCATACAACAATTTTATTTATGTTACATCTAGTTTAAAATGCCTGTGCAAACCGTTATTTTTCCATATTAGGATTATAAACCACAAATATAACATTTGTCTAAAAATACATGTTTTATTTTTGCCAATTGAAATTAATTTATTAGCAACTAAAACAAATGTGCCATGCATTTTCCATTGGTCTCGAATTTTAGCAGGGACACTTAGCTATACAGCTAGCTATAGGCACAGCAATACCAAAAATATATTATAATAAATCTAATGGTAAAGCAGTAGTACTATGCATTAGTATAATGGCATGCATTTTTCATGAAGTTACAAGATGTTATTCTGTTCATTTTTGCTGTATTGCTACTGATAACTGTCATTTGTTTAAGATACTAATAATGTCTGATGGAATAAGTCCCAAAATCTACATTATATATTTATTTTTTTATTTATAAAATGTTTTACCAGGAAGTCATACTTTGAGAGTTCTCGTTTTTAGTATGTCCTGGGCATAGAGTTACGATGATAAAAAATACATAGTTACAAATACATAGTTACATATACTGTCTCACTCTTCAAAAAAGGATTACATTCCATACTTACTGAGCAGTGCTATCGCATAAGATATTTGAGTACCAAAAGGCACTCTACTGACCATTAATGGGGCATCATTTTTAGTGTACTCAATATAAAGAAAAATGTATGTAGTAATGTGTAGTAGGGAAAGTGGTGATCGAACCCCAAGTAAAACAATATTGCCTTCCAGAGGCATTTGTAATCATTTTGAAAGTGCTAGAAATGTGTTTCTGTGAGACCCCCACACCTAGCCCTGAACATATGTATTTCATTATATTTGGTTTGTTACGGACTGATTCCTGTTTAATACAGTATGCCTGCGTCTACATTTGAACTTTAAAAAAATGGTCAGGAATGCCAAACAAATGCAACTTTGTATAGTATATAATTAAAGGATTCCTGAAGTGGCGATGAAGAGTGTTGTTCATGTAAAGCCATTTATTTCAGTGTGAATTTCCATGTGATAGTGCCCCAATCTACACGATCACAAATTAATGAATAACCCCCAAACTTAGAATTTGCAATATCACAACCAAACAGATACATTTAAAATAGTATTTATCAACTCAGGTAAGGATACAATTAGTGGAATGTATATATACAGTATATATATCATTGGGGTTCAGAACATTTTTCTCGCCACTATACATATAATGATGAAGCAAGATGCACATGCGAAACGTGTTGAGGTATTGTCATAGTGTCATAGCGTATCTCACGCCATCACGTCATTGTGTCATTGTGTCACATGCTTTGACACACGCCCTCCTTCCTCTACCAGTCTTGCGAGTCTGAGGTCCATGGAACCCGTGCACCAGGTCCTTGCTTTGATTATATCTATGGACCCACACAGACTGGGGTCTAGTGCGGAGCGGATTTGATCAATTTTAATGTGTAAGTTTATGATACACATTATGTTGCTTTAATATACTATTTGATACTCACCTCTGAACATATTATTTTTAAGGGCCATTTGGAAACTGTGGAGCCTTTCCTTGGAAACAGGGTCCTCCTAAATTTTTTTTTTACTTTCTTTAAAATTAATTTCTTTTATATTTGATGAAAAAGTATTCTACGGTGGTCTGCATGACAGAAGGTGCTATCACAAATGAGTTCATACATATTCTAATACTTGTGATATGTTCCCAACATTATTTATAAATTATCTACAGTGTAATTGGAACGGACCCAGGCTTCAATTAAATGCAAATAGGACCACTGGGAAATGTAAGTATCATCTCTGACAGGCAAAAGTAATAACTACAGTAGATTCTGGAGTAGAATAAAATTATGTTTGTGTATGGAAGGAGAAAACAATTCTAAATGCATGGAGCTCTTGTTACTGTAAATCGTGAAGTCAGAACACAAATAGCAGTGAAAAAACAAGTTGGAATAGCTAAATAACAAATTGATGGTCACAAATCTGTCATTTTAGCTACAGGTATGATTTTTTCCTAGATTTACCTGAAGGGGTGCAAATAACATGAAAGCTTTTAAACCTCACTTGTGCTATCATAAGATCTTAGTTCAGTCCTGGATTTCGAGGACTCAACTATCCAAAAAAGCAAGTGGTCATTCATGAAGCTCCATGATGGGTCAACGCAAAATGATGGGCGTTAACTGCCATTCAAGTGAAAGGGAGTTAACACCCATTGTGATGTATTACCTCATAAGGAGTTTGAGGAATCTTGGGGCAAATTACTATAAGAACCACAAAGCACAAGGACAGACGTTCAGAAAATACAAGACCGATACAAATACTATTTTATTGATGCAATGTTTTTTCCACATAATTCTCTGCAGTTCCATTCTATCAACCATTCCCTAAAGCACTCACTGACAAGAATTTAGATTAAACATAATTGTAAACAGTACCACCATTCCTGGGGCACAAGACTAGATTTTCCACCGGGGCCCCCCTGTGTGTCGGCGGACTTGTGAGCACCGCATCTCTTTTACACCTCACTCTCACGCCCTCTATTGACCCGCCTCTCCTCTCCTCTCTCACTCCCCCATCTCTTACACTCACTCTCCTCACACTCTCCCCCCTCCATTATCACTCAATGACCTTTCTCTAACTCAATCATGCTCCCTCAATCCCCCCCCCCTCTTCACACATTTCCCCCTCACTGCCTGGCCACACACACAAAATTCCCTCCCCCACACATACCCACATAATTCCCACCACAATACAATGCCCCCCCACAATACACACACAATTTCCCCCACACATACACATAGACAATTACACATAAATACCCCCACAATACATATAATACAATAACACACACAATACAATAACCTCCCCCCCCCCCCCCACATACACACACATGGGACTGACTTTCGGGTAGGCCCAACTTCTGGAGCACACCGGAAGGGGAGAGTTAGGCCATGGCCACAGAAGTTGGGCCGGCCCAACTTCCAGTGCCCTCTGGCCGGGCCCTCCACAGCCACTGGGCCCAGGACAGTTGTCCCGGCTCTCAACCCCTGTCAGCAACCCTGATTGCAAATGCTGAAAGTGTTCAGTTGTTTAGGAACAAACAACCTCTTCCTCAGGCTTAAATTGATATCCTTCTTAGTGTATACAGTAAGTACTTAGATGATTTTTTGGATGTGCTTGATCTGCAGCTCTGGGAGTAACTGCAAGAAGATTACTGGCCCCGTGAGATAAGTAACTATGTCTTTTTATTTTTTGTTGTTTGTAACAATCCCTGTTTAAATAAAACAGCCTCACAGCTCTGAGAATCCAGCACAGAGATAGTTAAATGCCACTCAATTAACTAGTCTCCACTTGGACTAATGAGAGCTCTGTAAAAAGCCTCATGTGAGACACAGGAGAGAGATTTTGTAGCTCACATTTGGGCTGACAGAAGGAGAGCAGAGAAGCCTGCACAAAGACACTGTCTTGAGCACAAAGACTGCACTGAGATCAAGAAACCCAGACACCTATATTTCCTGGACACAGAGGACCCAGGAACCTGCCAGAGACTGACATGGAGGGCCACCTGATTAAGGCACTTCCTGAGACTTTGGGGTGATAGGCTGGTAATGGGAATATCCCTCCAGTCCTGCAGATAGGGTCTGGGGAAGTAAGTTAGCCCTTACAAAGGGATAAGGGATTGTTATTTTGTTGTTTTTGTATGTTTTGCCTGGATAAAGGAACAGGCTCAATGAAACCAAGATATAATTTCACATTAAAACAGTCTCCATTTGCATATAGTAACTCTGCACATATATCTTACATTGTTACAAAAGAGCTACATATTATCCAAAAGTTCATCCTATGCAGAAAAATCTCTTCAGTTTAAAAAAATCTACAAAAGTAAAGTGTTAAATGTCTTCCAGTTTATGCAGTCAGTGCTGCAGTAAATATAACGTGTTTGTAATAAACAGCAGTCACACAGTGTAATCAAATCAAATATGATGTTGTGCAGCTCCTTTGCTTACTGACTAACTGTAACAGATGTGTGTATGTTTGCTGTGAGGAAACCATTCTAAATACTGTACCTTACCACTTAATTACACATACCGCTGTCTATATGACGGGACTCCTACAACATGACACCATATTATCATATGTTATATTCCACTTGGTAATAGTAATGTTAACATTAAGTGAATTACTGGTGAAAAGTGATAAAACAGCGCAAAAAACTTAATAGGTGATCACTGTAAATTCAGTGAAGTGAATATAACACTCTTAAAATTAATTAATTAAAGTGCATGTATAGTATATAACACATAAATATTGTGAAGATATTAAAAACCAAAAAAATGTGGTGAAAAGAATAATAAAGTTTTGACCCACTGCTCGAACCCTCTGGTGGGATATGTTTTCACTTGTCCCTCAGTGTTGTAGTAGATTCACAGATTCCAGGGGGAGCATAGAGGGAAAAACACAAAAGCACAGAAAATCTAAGTGCAGGTGAAATACAAAGTGAAACAAATGTCAGCTCCAATCTTGGCTCTTGTGAAAGGCCTACTTACAAACTGTAAGAATATCAACAGCAGTGTGTAATCAAGGCTTTAGTCAGTCTATCCAAGTTGAGTGTCAGCTCAGCACGGATTGAGGGAGAAGCAGCTCCTGACGAAGCTGACGGTATCACGTGGCGAAACCGGTTGAGTGGGAGTCCTTTCAACATATGGAGCATTCTTGGAGACGAGCCGCAGGCCGCGAGGTTGCTACCTGAAAACCAGATCTGATGTCAGACGCCCAGACACGCGGAGACGCGATGGAGTAAAGGCTGGAGACAGAGATCTTATGGTGGCTGCAGGACGGTGAGCTGGTGTGCCAAGCTGTCTCTTCAATACACTATTGCAGTGTGATATGCCCGTTTTTTATTGATATATTGTAAGTGCGATTTTTACACTTAGATTAAAACCTTTTAAACCTGGTTGATCTATGCTCTGTAGCTTTTTCCTCTCTATATATTGGGGCGACATCTTCTTGAGTACTGGAGCTGCTTCTCCCTCAATCCGTGCTGAGCTGACACTCACCTTGGATAGACTGCCTAAAGCCTTGATTACACACTGCTGTTGATATTCTTACAGTTTGTAAGTAGACCTTTCACAAGAGTCAAGATTGGAGCTGACATTTGTTTCACTTTGTATTTCTCCTGCACTTAGATTTTCTGTGCTTTTGTGTTTTTCCCTCTATGCTCCCCCTGGAATCTGTGAATCTAGCATTAAGTGAATGCAATCACTTTAAAATAGTTGCTAAAGCACCCAAAACATGAAGTTGAGTACGTCCATCTTTTTAGTTTGGATTTTTAATCAGGCATCTGGTATAAAGAAATTACTCTTAATAGAGCAAAACCCCTTTTCTTACATACGTATGTTCTCCTGCTTTTATCCAGACAGTTTTTTGTGTGAAATGTCAATAGTTGTCTTTTGAGTTTTCATTTGGAAAGCTGTATAACAAACTTTGAATTACAGTATTAAAAATATATTTGAAAATAAAAACTATGTTGAATGGCTGAGTGCTTTCACTATATCAAAGCTCTAATTGGAACTGCACCTTTAAGTGAAGAGTAATGAAAACTTTTTCATACATCCTGTATGGCAATCCATTTGTATCTGTCCCCTGGGAACCGAAGCTTAGTTAAAAAGTGTATGAGGTGACTCCCCTCTAGAGTAAAGATTACAGAACTGCAGTCAAAAATGTAACTCAATCAGGCAATGTAGTATGGACTTTAACTATACCAGTTTCAGTAAACCACTTCAAACCTTACTTTGCTCCATTTTGTACCTCTATATTATTTTATACCTGTAAAACTATGTCATGTGAATTTCCTTTTGACTTCACAGTTTTTTTATATTCTGGTTTGAATCAACTCTGTTCTCTCTAATTCAGAGTACAGTAAGATGGAACAAACAGTTGGGGAAATAATAAGAGAATACTTGCATGCATCCTTCAGCTTCCAAAACAAAAAAGAACTATACATATAAAATATCTTATTGAAAATATATTCCCTGTATTATTCTAAATTAACTGTAGTATGTGCTTGTGTAACATTATAGGAAATATCAAGAAAGTGCGCTTAACTGTGGTGAAACTGCAACAAAAACTGCTCCAGTTTTGCCCTTTTTTGCAGCCAAGACTCTTTGATATATAACTCTACATGATTTTAAACTGCAGCTGTGGGAATATATGGTTTAAAACTTGGTAGTATATGCACAAAGCAAATGTATAGACTGTACAGCTTGACTTTTCTCACTGTTACAATATATATTTGCAACAAACAATTTCCTTATGTTTTTGGTTTCTATTTTAAGTATAGCAGATTGAAGTACTGTACTGTATGTCATAAAAATAACACATCATGAACGATAGAGATTTTATACCTCTTGCTTGTACATTTTCATAATGAATAATATATGTAACTAATGTATGGACAGATGCAGATCTTTTTTTTTTTTACCATACCGGAAACTCTGCCTTGGGTGTATTTCAAGCCTGATCCTAAAATGTACCCAAATGAATATTTTAATATATAGCAGATGAGAAAGAAAAAGAGATATGGTACAGATGTAACTTGACGTTTTTTTCCTTGAGTCTGAGGTTTCGTGTCCTAAGCTAAAGTTACAAGTATTGCCATCAATGTAGCAGCCACGGCTGCATCTTCCTTGAGCCATTGATGGCATATGGATTTTTTTTCTGCAGCTCAGGGGAAGATCAGTCAGGCTATATCTGTAGGTATTGTGATAGCTTTTATTGAGTGACAAATAATGTAGAGCAAACAAGCTCTATACTAACTACTGTATATGGTGTACTTCCTATTTAGAAATGATGTCACATTGGGGAAACTTACACCAGGATGGCAGTACAATAGAATAAATATAATGTACATAC